>NC_053414.1:31225004-31435004 GCF_016859285.1 Xiphias gladius | reverse complement strand
CATCACAAGTGGTAGTAAGACATTCAGACAGTTGGCTAACAGCTAGCTAGCATATTGAAGTCATTCTGTAGTCGCAGAGTGGAGATGAATGACTGCAGGCCACGGAGCATGGCGAGCTATTCCCTGAGGAAAGAAAAGGCTGAAAATAAGCTGGCACTTACACGATGCTAGCAAACCAAAGACCGCTTGACACTACGCCCTGGTGACATCCAACACCACCTCTGTTTCCACTGACAGCTGACACGGCCTTGGGATTTCCAACCTGCCCTCACTCAGTCTGCCGACTCGATAAGCTAACCAGCTACTCGGCGACGTCCGGTCTCAGCTGACGGTTCCGCGTTTAGCGATCTGATGACAACAACAGTTGGTATGATCGCAATGTCAGGCAGTCAGCTACCGTCAACTTCGAGGGAAGCCCAGCGGTCTGACGATCAAAAACGGAGCCCAGAATGACGGCGCTCGGCCCTAACGACCACTGCCACAGGCCTTTTTATCCCGATAAATCTTACTTTATTAAACACACGACCGCAATCGACAGAACGTATTCGAAAAGACCGAAATAATCGCTAAAATGTAGAAAGTTTCACTCCACACTGACAGATACCGCCGCCATTTTAGGAACCATCCACGTTCCGTGGTTTGCGGGGGTGCTCTGACAAAACTAAAATATTATAAAACAGCACTGGTGTACTGAAATGGACTCCTGATTTATACCTTTTAAACACTTACTCTTTCTCAATATATTTAGGAGTAGTTATTTCAACTGTGGCCGTTTTCCCTGTGCTTCCCCTCTATGTCAGGGTAATGGTGGAGCCCTGTGTTCAGCTGATATAAGGGAACCCCCCTTCATTATGTGAAGTTAATGTTCTAGTTGCTGCTGCCAGTGTCCCTTCATCACTGCTGTCAGTGGAAGAGCATCTGTCACCATGCTGAGCCGCAGGAGCTGCAGGAGCTGTCACCACCAGGACCAGGCTCTGTCAGAACCGGAGAAATGAGAGGACAGAATATGCTCTGATAGAAGAAACAACGATAGCATTCTCTGATAAGGCTCCAGTTATAAAGGCGCATAAGCTGTAATCAATGGCTGCATTAATGGTTAATACATGATTTACTAATGCTGCATGGATCAGTTGTTAATATTATCAATTGCAGACCTGATGGATTATTGTAGAACACTTTATTAATGATTTATTAAGATTTAAAATTGCATTTGAATGACTTACTTTTGACCCTTTATTAATGTCATACTAATATTTCCAACTACAGACCTGATGGCTTTTTAGAACGTGTGAAACCCTCAGTCCTCTTAATGTTTTACCAAAATTTGTAACTGCATTCTTACTGAATAGAAACTCGCAGCCATGTTATTACCAAAACACTATATTTAAACAGGACACACTGATGGAAGAGAGTCTTTATTCAGGCAACAGAGTGGAAAATTTTCACTTCAAAATGTCATACAAAATGCTCTTACATTAACATTTCACATTGTATTGTTCTCTATACATTTGCACCAGTTTAAGTTTTGCACACCGATCCACAGCCAGTCAAAGTCTGTGTATTAGTCAATAAATGGTTCTACCATAATAAGTCTGCAGATGTAAATGTTAATAATCAGTTCCTAGATACAGTTTGGTCCAGATGTCCTGCAGCTTTTTTCCAGTAGATTAGTGGTCAAATGGTCCACTCGAGAGGTCTCCCTAATGAATTAAAAAGATAAAAAGACGAAGTCTCTGCTGGAGGAGGAGTTGCCACAACATGGCAAGCCAAAAGTTGTTCTTATTATTGGCCTAGAACTGATGAATGAAGGATTAGTAAATAATGTGTAAACCTTTAACAGATAGGTTAATTACATCTTATTAAGCCTTTATAAATGGTGGCTTATCAAGTGGTACTGAAAAAAACATCTGACTGTGGAGATTATCTGTATATCTGTTAGCTAAGTTTTTTCATTAGAAGCTGAAATGATTCTAAGCGGACACCTAGCACTTTGACAAGAATCCACCCAGTATCAATAATGATAATTGCTTTTATTAATAATAGTAGGTTAAGTTGTATTTGGCACTGGTGGCAGCAAATGCACTATTAATGGTTTTTGTAGGCTTATAAACTTGTTGCATCCTCTCTAAATTTAGCTTTAGAGGTTTTTAGGCCGTAACGAATTAAAATTCTGGTAGAAAGACAGAAAACACAAATTTATCAGCTACTGATGAAAAAATTAATGTTGGTATTGACTTTCAGTCTGCCAAACTATAATAGATTATTATCTTGAAGGAAATCCCTTTTACAGCCAGGCATTAAACACAAAAACATAGGAATAAACAGCCGACAATAAAAAAATAGTTCAAAATATTGGGAATATACAAACTACAAAAACTAAAGTGGAAGAATTAGACACACACCTAATAAAGAGCCAAATGAGTACAGTTCTAGGTAAGACACTGTAAAGATAAAATCTCTGTATTACCTTTAGAGATTCAGCCTCTCAGTTGCTCAGTGGAAGGAGTAGTATTCATGTGCCCTAGTAAGAACATATAGTAGCTGGACCTTTTTTGACAGACATTATCAGTATTTGATTCACAGTACAGCTTATCAATGACAGTGTGCACATTTGTGTGATAGCCTGTTTTTCAGTGTGATAGTTTTGTAAAAAATGAAATGATAATGTAAAGAGACCAAGAAATCATTAAGAATTAGGTCAATATGTTTGAAGCTCTGATCACTGTAGTCACAGACATGTGCCAACGATGCACCTGAACAACTGATGTAAAATGTAAATGAAGGATAAATGGTAAATATCAGGTGAACATTACTGTAGTTGAGGAGCAGGTAGTGAAACAGCAATTCTTAAAATCTGCTGTTTGATTCAAGCCCTGCTAACGATATTAGCTGTTTGTCCTTGACAGGGTAGAAGCCACTCTTCGGTTGGCTGCCCAGGCCATGTAATGGAAATACTCATAACACAACTGTCAAAATGAGCCCAGGTCACAGGATGGAAAAACACAATCAGTCTTAGAGACAGTTTATACATAAGTTAACACCGTTTGAATCAGATGTATTTTTTATCACCAACACCAACACAATAACAGTAACATCTGTATATACTACACTACTCTTTGTGAGGTTTATATTGTAAGGTTTAGTGTAAAGTGTTTATTATTTTGCCCTCCCTCAACTTACATACAGAGGTACAAACTATTAAGACCAAGTAATACAGCAACAAGCTCCTGCTTCAAAAATGATAATTTTGTTGAAAAATACAGAGATGCATGTTACTGCCTTCCCTATCTTTATTTTCTTAATGATATTTTATTAGCTATAAATGTATAATAACATGTTGAACATTACAAAACATTAAGTGAATATAAAACAAGGAAGCATATGTACAGTATTTGTGTGTGTGTGTGTGTGTGTGTGTGTGTGTGTGTGTGTGTGTGTGTGTGTGTGTGTGTGTGTGTGTGTGTGTGTGTGTGTGTGTGTGTGTGTGTTTTAATCTGCTATGGGTAAAACAATAGACACAGATTCACAAAGAGCAAGTTTGCTGATTGTTCTGTTGGAATATTTACAGTGATTAACTTTAGTACTTTTAACTTTTGTGTTGTACATGCAATTATAGATAGATACTTATTAAATCTCTGAATTTGGTCCTAAGCATTCCAATTCCAGATCAGGAGATTGAGTTTAAAGACACAGTGAAATAAAAATACATTTTCCAAGTGCCAATAATATATACTCAATTTTTAACTCTTGGTAAATATACCAAATATCTTTTTTTAAAATATACTTTTTGAGTGAAAAAGTGAAAAAAGTCAGCTGCTCTGAGCCATAAAGCAACTGTACACAATCTGTGTATTATCATATTACAAAAAGACACAGAGACTAGCTGGTGAACATAGTGGTGCATTTAGCAGCTAAAGGGCCAAATATTTCCTTCAAGAGTTGGTAGAGACCAAAAACAGAACTAAAAGAAAGGGAAAATTGGATTTCAGATTCATCAGGTGGACATAAACACCAATCCAAATGAATGATCATGTTGCTTTGAATAAGAAATGTGAATAGGTATTTGTACTAACACATTAACAATAGCAACTTTATAAGGCAATAATATGTCAAGATGTAGTGTGTCAGCCTGTCAGTTTTTCTGCCTCCAATTGCCAGAAAATGATCATGGTCGCTTTAAATCTGTAAAAACTATTTTTTGTTAATGAATTAACACATTAAAAAAAGATGCTAATCCTCAAAAGTTACTGTTTTTTTTTGGTTTAGTTACCAGATGGGGCTTACTTCCAAACTGCTGATAGTGTGTCTATCCTGAGTTCTAAAGAGCTGGAGAGATGATCAGATAAGGGATACAGTAAATCCAAATTTCACAGAAAAGTCAGAAAAAAATCAGCATAATTTATCAGAGATACTTCTACCTTTTAGATCCCTTTAATCATCTTTAGATTTATCTTGGGACCCCTCTTGGGTAAATTTTCCATTTATTGTCTTTTTTATTTCTAAATAAAATATGTCATCACTTATTTTTACTACTATTCAGTTCATATAGACTTTTTCACATCTACATGCTGACTATGCTTACAAGAACTTATTTTCTGCCTGCTTCTGTTGTTACACTTTATGATGTCAGGACACATTTAGTTTTTAAAAGAACTCATATGATCTCTATTATGAAAATTCAGAGCAGTCACCAAATCCATTAAAACAGAAATCCGCTTTAGCGCATTCCTCTTTCACTTGGACTTTTCATCTACTTTCAGTCTTCATGCTAAGCTAAGCTAATCATCTCCTGGCTCCTGCTCCATATTTACAGGTATTGTTTGATAGAGAACCAGACACATATATGGGGCCTTTTACAGTGTAAAAATCAGATAAACTCTGTGATGGATGGCTCTGTTTCCAAAAGACCTTAGACCTAGTTTGGCATTTCTGTTTTCTTACTTATCAGCCAGCACATACATCAATTCTGATATATCTACAATAAGCTGATATTGGCCGATATATGTCTAATAATAGTGACGATATTAATAAATAACATTATTTTCAACTAGTGTGTGTTATTTCACTTATACCATGGCCACTAATCAGGCAAATTTATTTTTCAGTTTGTTTGGTTGTTGGTGGATAAACTGATCACCAGACTTTTGTTTGATTTGTGTTGTTTAATGATTTTATTGGACACCTTCTGGCCAATCAGAAATATAATTTCCCATCTATTGTCTTTTTATTTCTGATGAAAATATTTCATCACAGTTGTTACACTTTATAATGTCAGGACAGATTTAGTTTTCAATAGAACTCATATGATCTGTGTTATGAAAAACTCACTGCAGTCAACTGATCCACTGAAACAGAAATCTGCAAGTCTGACACTTTCAAAAATGTGTAAGTGAAAAATAAGTGATTTTCAATTCTACTGCTGACAAAGAGGAATTCAACATATATGATGTGTGTGTTTGTGCGCACGCATGTGCGTTAGTCTGTTTTGAGTGCTTTGAGGGCATAGACAGACAGGAGGCAGTGCAGGACCACAGCCCCAGTGTTGTAAAGTAGCAGCAGCACTGTCACACTCCAGCAGTAGGCCTGGAGGAAATAAGAAACACATCATATACTTAAGCACACTGATGTGACTAAACTGACATGATCTACATTGCAGTGTAAAAATTGTATTTATTTAATGTTTATATGTGCAGGGACAAATACAGTATATAGGAAGAAACAATGCCACATACTATAGCATTTATAGCCTAGGCTAGTTTGTATGCCCATCCTTGTATGGACCTAAAATACATCACAGGAAACAATAAAATACAATAAAATCTACTCATATGACAGGGCTACATGCTTTTCCTTATTTCTTACATCATGAATCGGATGAGGACGCTTCTCTTTCCATCCTTCTATTTTATCTATGCAACAGTTTATTTCTCCTTATTATCATCACCATTACCATACTTCCACCTCAACCATCTCTCTATCCTTCCTATAACTCCTATCATTCAGCTTATCTCTTAATCCTATTATCTGCTTTGATTTTTCTGTTCCTTTTCTTTTTCTTTGCCATAAGAAAAGAAAAAAAAGAAAAATGAAAAAAAAGAAAAGTTTGATCACACTGACCGTCAGGAGTTCCCCAGGACACTCATAATATGATTGTCTGTAGTAATGGTCAGAAGGAATGGGCATGCACAGCTCTTCACTTCTAACAGTGTGGAGGCTGTAGCAATAGAGGCAGAAGGCAAGCAGCGCCCCCAGCAAGCCAACCACATTACTGCAGGCACAACCTTGAAGCTGTGGAGGGGGGCAGTGCAGATCCATCACATTTTCAGACAGCCATACTGTACACTGATTACATTGTAATAAACTCTTAAGGGCTGATGTTCTTCATTTTGATTTGAAATTACACTCATGCAAAGTAATATATATTATTATTATTATCATTATTATTAATATTTCAAGTAAAGTAACATTACACTGCCTCTCCTCAGTTTACTTCAAGAACCTTCATACATTTCAAGAGTGAAAGCAAAATGTTTTTTGTTAGAATGGAAAAACAGAAGGTGGTGATGTCTGAGATATTGGTTAAATCAAAATCTCCCATGAATCATTAGATCACCTTCTTATGTGAACTTACCAGTTGTCTGCTGGGGTTCCTCTCATTAGCCATGGTGAATGATCCTCCTACCAAAATCTGCAGGGCGCACGCACGCACGCACACACGCACACACACGCACACACGCACACACACACACACACACACACACACACACACACACACACACACACACTTGTTTTACGGTCATTGACATACCCTAGCCCCTTACTCTAACCTTAACCATAACAAATAAATGCCTAATCCCAAACCTTACTGCAACCCTAACCTAAATTTTCACCCCAACCCTAAAACCATGTCTTAACTCTCAAACAGGCATTTAAACTTGTGGGGTCCATTGTGGGCTCCCAGTTTTCGGATCCCACAAATATAGTACAGCATACGAGAACACAGTAGTTGACTGTTAACTCGGAAGCTGATGCTACTTTGATCAGAGTAAATTACATGAACCAGAGAACTTGACAACTAGACACTTGTGTTTACTTGAATACATTTTTTTTTAGACTAAAATGTAATGTCCTTTCCATTCACGGAATGATTTTGTGCTTTAACGTAGTTGGAAATTTGAATCACTTTACAGATTTCAATACTTGTGTTTCTTCCAGCTGGCTATGGTTATGTCTTTAAAGGACAGATTCACATTTTTGCAAGTCAGTCTTAGAGTAACATGCCCATACATACATTTGCTTCAGAAAATATTCAGCCCCTTCACTTTTTGCACTCTATTGTGTTGTAGATTTCATTTAAATGGATAAAATTACCATTTTTACCCATCAATTTACATGGTTTAAAGTGGGATTTGGCAGGTGGTGGAACCAAAAGATCCAGTGTAGCGGTGTAACTCTGTACTATGTCTGTGAGTGCAGTCCTGGAAAATGCACGCAGCACGCTCTCATGCGCATTCCAAGTGACAGGCACACCGAGAGTCGGTAAAGAGACAGACCGGATGAGTAAAAATTGAAAAACCAAGCCATGAAGTTAAAGTAACTCTCTGTAGACCTCAATGATAAAATCATGGTGGGGCATTGATCAGGAAAAGGGTATAAAACCCAGTGTTCCCAGGAGCACAGTGACTTCAATAACTGTGAAATGGAAGAAGTTGGAACCACCAGGAACTTTACTATAGTTGACCCAGGAAGAGTCCTGGTGGTTTCAAACTTTCCTGGTTACTCAGTTTGACCATCTGACCAAACTGAGTAACAGTGAAAGATGGGCCTTGGTCAGGAAGGTGACATAGAACCCAACGGTCACTCTAACAGCGCTTCAGAAGTCCACTGCAGAGATGGTAGAACCTGCCAGAAGGGCAACCATCTCAGCAACACTCCATCAATCAGGCCTTGTGGTAGGGTGGCTAGACGGAAGTCACTGAGTAAATGACAGCTCGTTTGGAGTTTGCCAGCCAAAGCATTTAAAAGTACTCTGAGAGCATATAGGAAAATATTCTGTGGTCTGATGAAATAAAAATTTCACCTTTTTGGCAGAAATCTACACACTATGTTTGTTGAACATCAGGCCCTGCTCATCACCTGGCTAATATCAGCCCTACAAGTGAAGCATAGTGGTATCATCATCATGCTATGGGGGTGCTTCTCAGTGGCAGGAAAAGGGAGAGTGGTCAGAATTGAGGGCAGGATGAATGCACCCAAGTACAGAGAGGTCCCTGAAAAAAAAAAACCTGTTCCAGAGTGCAGGCAACTTGAGAATGGGGCAATGGTTCAGCCTTCAGAACGACAATGACCTGAAGCATACGGTCAAGAAAACACTGGTGTGATTTTGAGACAAATCTCTGACTGTCCTTGAGTGGCAAAGCCAAAGTCCAGACTTAAACCACAAACAACCTCTGTACAGAGACCTGATGAAGGAAGAATGGGATATACTGCCCAAATCCAGGTACACAGCATATAAGAACACTAGAAGCTGTAATTTCTGCCAAAGGAGCATCTACAAATTACTGAATTAAGGGTCTGAATACTTTTGTAAATGAGAGATTTCAGGTTTGGATTTTTAGTAAATTTGTAAATATTTCTAAAAACACATTTCCACTTTTCCATTATGGGTCATTGGATGTATATTGATGGACAAAAATGGCAGTTTTATCATTTTAAAATTATATAGAAGCAGCCAGACATCTGTTTTTCTTATTATTTTTTTCTTAGTAGTAGTATTATTATACATATTTTCATATCTTGTGTTGGGCTGCACTATCTTTCAATCAACTTGTTACCGGGAGGTAAATTTCTGTACGTAAGGGGCTGAGCTGACAGTTGTTGCTTTCAGTCACCAGTGAGGAGATGTCTAAAGCAAAAACCTTTTGATTCATCAGTGACAATGAGGATTCAGTACACTTGGTTCAATTTTAAGATTGAGAGTTAAAGAGCAGCCAGATGGAGACTGTACAGCTGTCACACTTATATTTAAGTGCTCTTACTGATCTATCGCGGCCATATATTACTCATATTTCAGATATAATTTGATCTTTGGTTATTTTATTTTTGCCTGATGATGGTCCTATGAGTGAAATGTTGTATACAGTAAATTTACATGCAAGTGCAGACAACCTGCAGGAGCTTGTCACCTTTTGGTATATTTGATCCTGTTTCTTCCATGTCACCAAAGACTCTTTTTAGAAACGCTCAAATTCTCTTTATTGTCAGTGACGAAATTTATATTCCATTCTGTACTAAATGCTTCATCAGATATATACATTTGCAGGAGAATTAGAGTTGAAGCTCTTGAAACTACTCACAGTCAAACTAACAATCAGAATAAGAATCATGAGGTACATACAAGGATTCCTAAGACAAGTGGCAGTATGAAGAGTTTTGGCAGAGTTTGATCAGCATAAGCAAGCGGTACAGAAAGCACCACCTGGAACAGCCCCAAGAGGATGGTCACCACCTACACAGACACAGAGATCTGGCATTACACCCTTTTAAATAATAATTTATTGGAAGTTAGAGTTTAAATTCCAATAACGTTGACTCGCCCCAGCAGTTTCAGGGTCGAACCAGGCGGAGAGGCGATGTAACCTGGGTTCGACTGTTGGCACCACCTCCTCAGAAGGCATTTTGCTGCAAAAAGGGAATCTGAAGTCAGATACAACAGTAGATCTTAGTGAAGAGGGGTTTTCCACAAACCAAACCAAACTCATACCACTCTAGATTACAGTAAATAGTCATTTATTAACAATACATTTTTGTCAAATTTCACTCCACTATCACCAGTCAATTGAACTCTAATGGATTTTTACAGACTCCTTCAATCCTCAGCCCTGTGACTGCAAAACTCACTTGATCCCATCATTAACAGAAGGAGACTGTGTGTGCAAACTCCTGTAGTATTGTAGCAAGATAGCAGAAGAGGATGGAGAGGACTACAATGCTCATATACTGGTGTCACAATCAACAGAGGAGCCCAGTGCGCCATGTCCCAGGTGCAGACACTCATACATATACACACACTCACACACACAGACAGGGGAAGACAGAAAACACCGGGAAAGGAGAAACACCAGAAATACAAGGAAAAAAACTGGAGTGGAGGGGAAATTGGAAACTCAGGCCATGTCCAAACTAACATAAAATAAGATATTTGACTGTTACTGTACATGCACATCAAAGGAGGAAATCTATAGTAGCAACAGAAATCTTCTCACTGTCTCTCAATATTAACACTGGTTATTTTCAGGGAGTGAACAAGGTACCGCTTTATTTTGCAGCCCACATACTCAAAACACTATAACAGTGATTTCTTCTGATACCTCTGGTACTTCACTTTCACTAAAAAGTAGCTGTCAGGTGAAATTCCTCAAGCATGATATTCAAAAAAGTTGGTACTCAGAGAAATTTGACATGTACTTGTTGAATTTATTAATATCTTTTTTCACAGGCTTAACTGGGAATAATAGTTGGTAATTTCCTGATCTTGAAATTTGCTTTGCCTGTTTTGTTATTGGTACTGTGGGGAAAATTAGGTCTTAGACTCTAAAATGTTGTCAACATGAGTACACAACAGCAGAATAATAATTCAAATTTAAAAAAACAAAAAAAAAAACTAATAAGATTTTATTAGTCTCTGTAGCACGGGGGAGGACCAAAAGGCGGGAAGGGTTTCTCCACATGCTGTGGTTGTGAACACCCAGTTTTTTTTTTTTCAAACAGCAGGTAACTGCGTTTTTTCGAGGTTATTTCCATCAGGTATCTGTAGCAAGTATAACTGTGGCTCTTTTGAGGGTTTCATAACAGTACTTGGTGCATGCCAGCCCTTCTCCCCATCTAAGTCGAGAAGTAGGCTGTCACCTGGATGCAAGGATGGGAGAAAACAAGCAGAATGCCTTTTGTCATAGAAGAGCTTGTAGGCAGCCTTTGCCTTCTTGTCACAAGCTGCTTCATCCTTGTGGGCTATAATGCTCAACTTCAATCTCTCTCCGTGGACGGGACCTGTGGTGCAGATTTGGCAAATTGTCATCAGCTGGGCAGGCAACTCGCCTGTGATTGCAATTGTGGTGTCTCTGTAACTCAACAGAGCCAGGCAGGGGTTCGGCTGCTGCAAGATCAATTTAGCTGTTCCAGTAGCCCTCTCCACAGCCCTGTTAGATTGATGGAAGTGGGGGCTGCTGGTTGTGTGTTGAATTCCCCACTCAGAATAGACCCGTGCAAACTAAGCAGAACTGAACTGAGTCTCATTGTCAGATATGAGTTCTCTTGGGATGCTTCATCAAACACACATGCCCTTAAACTTGACAATGACATGCTGACTAACGGAGGACTGCAGAGGGACTAGCTCAATGTTTCTGGAGTAATAGTCTACTAAGATGAGCTAATGCTTATTAGAGAGCTCAAACAGGTCAGCCCTAATTTAGTATCATGGATCAGACGGCAGTGGAATGGTGATGAGTGGTTCCTTTCTCTGAGCTGGCTTGTGCTCCTGGTAAAAGGTGTAAGAGCATTCTGTTTACGTCTGTTCCAGGGCTGGGCCACGTTACAGACATTCTTGCCTGTTCAAGGTATTTCATAAAGCCTTGATGTCTTTTGGAGCCCTTGGAGAATTTTTCAGCTCATTCACTACAGAGTTGTAGCAATAGGAAAGACTGACTGTCCTGACATGCTGAGGTAAGTGTAATGTGTCATTTCCAGTTGCCAGCCATTTGTGTGACTGATGACGAGTTTTGCTGCTCTCCAGCCCTGCTTAACTGGGTAGAGCCCAGTTAATTTTGCTACTTTCTTCATTACAGCAGCTAATTATCCGCTGTACATTTAAACGTACATTACTTCTGCTCAAGCACTCTTTGTTCTCAACTTCTTTTAGTGATTTTCTCTCTAATTCACAATTGTTTACACACTATTCAGATCTGCTAGTTACTTTAGCTTTGCAGTTAGCGATTGCTTCTCTCTCTCCCTCTCACTCTCCTGCTCTCTCTTGCTCGTGTGTCTTATGTTTAGTTACAAGTCTGCCTCCTTTAGCGATAACAGTACATGTAATAAATGTAGTTTATTTGCAGTGACTGAGGCAAGGCTCAGTAAATTGGAAGCATAGCTCCACACCATGGAAACCGAATCATTAGCTGCTGCAGTTAGCCAGCCCCCAGTAGCTGGTGCAAGCCAACCCAGCGTAGCTGCTACTCTATAGGAGTAGGAGAAATGACACATTACACTTACCACAACTTGTCAGGACAGTCAGTCTTTCATATTGCTACAACTCTGTAGTGAATGAACTGAAAAATTCTCCAAGGGCTCCAAAAGCCATCAAGGCTTCATGAAATACCTTGAAACCAGGGCGGCTGGGTGACTTTCCATAACAAGAAGCGTAGCCCTAAGCAGAAGCACATAGTTCACCACCAACCAGTTCTAGATATCTGACTGGGTTTATTGGTAGAACAAAACCATTACAACCCAGAGTTGAGATCAGGAAGCAGAGTTGCAGTCTTACACGCTTCTCTGCTCTTCCATTACAGCAGGCACCCACACAAAATCCCATAAAGACTGTCTGCCCCTAACCACCTAAATAAGTAACGCAAAAATTAAGAAGAGTTGTACACAAATACCTAATAATAATTAAGACCACTGCTGCAAAATACAACAAAATAGGTGAATTGAATGTGAAATCTTAAACAGTAGATCTCTGCCATCCAAAGCTGTATAAGTAAAACAATCTAATATAAGATCATCATTGATTTATTAAGTCTTACTGAAACCTCACTGTGCCATGATGAATATGTTAGCTTAAATGAATCCACTCACCCAAGTCATGTTATTACTCACATTCCTCAAGGCACTGGCAGAGGAGGTGGTGTTGCAGCCATTTTTGACTCAAGGCTATTAATCAACCCTAAACCTAAAGTCAATTATAACTCATTCGAAAGCCTTGTTCTTAGTCTCTCACATCCAACCTTTAGAAAAATGTATGCCTATTCTATTTGTTATAGTGTACCACGCTCCTGGCCCGTACTCTGAATTTTTATCTGAATTCATAGAATTTTTATCCAGTTTAGTCCTAAGCACAGATAAATTAATTATAGTAGGTGATTTTAATATTCATGTGTACATTGATAATGCATTTATCTCATGATTAGATTCAACTGGCTTTGCTTAGAGTGTAAATAAACCCACTCCCTCTTTTAACCACACCCTCAACTTTGTTCTGACTTATGGCATCGAAATTGAACATTTAATGGTCTTTCTACAGAATCCCCTTTAATCTTTTGAATTCCTATTACTGAACTACACACCATTAGGCAAAAGATTCTTTACTAGATTTCTATCGATAGTGCTGTAGCTAAATTTAAGGAGGTGATTCCTTCAGCACTTAATTCCCTGCTATGTTACAATACAACAGAGGACTCCTGTGCTAACTTTAATCCCTCCCAAACTGATTATCTTGTATATAGGGCTGCAGGTTCAATGAGGATGACACTCAACTCTACTGCCCTTCTTAAAAAGAAGATAATAAAAAAAAGGAGGTTAGCTGCATGGTTTAATTCCCAAACCCACATATTAAAGCAAAAAACGCAAAAACTTGAAAGGATATGTCGCTCTACAAAACTTGAAGAATCCCGCTTAGCCTGGCATGATAGTCTTAAAACATATAGGAAGGCCGTCTGTAATGCCAGAACATCTTTAATAGAGGAAATAAAAACCACCCTAGGTTTCTTTTCAGCACTGTAGCCAAGCTGACAGAGAGTCATAGCTCTATTGATCCATTTATTCATATAGCTCTCAGTACTTTCAATTTCATGAGCTTCTTTAATGATAAAATTCTAAATATTAGGGACAAAATTCACAACATCTTGCCCTCAAGAGGCCCAGATTTATCTTCAAACACAGGAACCTTAGAAACAGCTTTTAAACCTGATATATTAGACAGTTTTTCTTCCATTGACCTTCGCAAAACTAACTTCAAAAATGTCTTTTTTAGACTCCATCCCAACTAGGCTGCTTAAGGAAGTTAGCACATCTTTATTAGATAAAATCAATCTGTCTTTATTAAGAGGCTATGTATCTCAGTCCTTTAAAATAGCTGTAAAAAAAAGCCTTAAAAACTTCCATTGTTATGCAGATGATACCCAATTGTACTTGTCAATGAAGCATGATGAAACCAATCAGTTAGCTAAATCAGTTAGCTAAATTTCAAGCATGCCATAAGGACATAAAGACCTGGATGAGCAGCAACTTTCTGCTGTTAAACTAAGACTAAACTGAAGTTATCGTACTTGGCCCTGAACACCTCAGGAACACATTATCTAATGATATACTTAATCTAGATGGCATTCCCCTGGCCTCCAGCACCACTGTTAGGAATCTTGGGGTTCTCTTTAATGGGTATATGTCCTTTAACTCCAGAAAAACAAGCTTCAAGGACTACCTTTTTCCAATTACCTAACATTGTTAAAATCAAGCAAACTGCCTCAAAAAGATGCCGAAATAGTAGTCCATGGTTTTGTTACTTCGAGGGTGGATTATTGCAACTCCTTATGATCAGGCTGTCCCAACAAATCTCTAAATATTTCCCAGCTGATCCAGAATTCTGCAGCACAAATACTAACAAGAATTAGGAAAAGAGATCATATTCGTCCTGTGTTAACTTCTCTGCATTGTCTCCCTGTAAAATCCAGAATAGAATTTAAAATCCTCCTCCTCACCGACAAAGCCCTTAATGGTAAGGCACCATCATATCTGAAAGAGCTCATAGTACCCTATTACCCCACTAAAACACTGCGGTCCCAGAATGCAGGCTTACTTTTGGTTCCTAGAGTCTCCAAAAGTAGAATGGGAGGCAGAGCCTTCAGTTATCAGCCTCCTCTACTGTGGAACCATCGTCCAGTTTGGGTCTGGGAGGCAGACACCCTCTCCATGTTTAAGAGTAGGCTTAAAACCTTCCTTTTTGATAAAGCTTATAGTTAGGACTGGCTCAGGTTTGTCTTGAACCATTCCCTAATTATGCTGCTATAGGCCTAGACTGCCGGGTGACTTCCCATCATGCACCAAGCTCTTCTGTGCTCCTCTCCTTCTCCATTTGTATGCATTCATATCCCATCAGTGCATGTTACTAACTTGACTTCTTCCCTCTCCCATAGTTTTGTTATTTCTCGTCTCTCTCCTCTCTCCTCCTGTCGCTTTCTGCATGTCTTATTATAAGCCCTATTAATTAATTATTAGTTTTATTATTATTCTCATTATTATTATATATCTTTTTGTGGAACATGTATTGTGCTATTTATTTTTAATTTTCTGGAGAAGCGTCATTCCATTTGAGATGTTGTCGTCATGTGTCACTGTGATTGGCTCAGCTGTTTCAGACCTATGAGACCAGTTATGGGTTTGGCTGGGAGTGTATTTATTAATTACCATGCCCTCCTATTTATATTCACATTCACTCAGTCCTATTGCACTTTATGCTGCTGCACCTACATGAACCAAACTAACAGGTGGAGATGGCCACAGTCTGTGCACCCAAGATGTTTCACTTTACACTTTTCGTTGCACTTGTGCAATTAAAATAAAGCCCTATGTTTCGTTCCCCTGCAGCCATAATTCTTATTATCGCTGCAGTACTTATTATTACTACAGTTAAAATAAGTACTCCATATTTAAAATATAATTCTAAAAGTAGCAAGCAGTTGTAAGTATAAAATTTTACATTACATTACGTTCATTCGGCTGATGTTTTGTCCAAAGTGACTTATAATAAGTGCATCCAATCAATGTAGGAACGAAAGCTAGATATCATCAAAAACTGAGAATGTATCCCTTTTAACCAAACAACTAAAAAGGTGTTCAGTGCTATAATACAGGTGCTTCAAGTGCTTTGACATGTATGTTTTTTTAAATCAGAGATAAGTGATTCCTGGCAAGGGTTGTTGAGATGTAATCTGAATGTCATCATTTTAGAATACAGTAAATAATACATTTCTATTTGCACTGCAATTTGAACACTGTTACATCATTTTTTCAAATAAAAATATTGCTGTACCTTTCAATTAGTTGATAAGTAATTTTAAAAATACAGTAATTTTATCACTTAATCTCTTGTCCTCTTCCCCTTTAATTGCATATTGGTAGTAGTCCCAGTAAATATTTAATTGATAACCTGTATTTATTGAATAATTATACTGTAATTTGCTGGCTATAATCTAAAGCTTTACCAAAAGTTGCAGTTCAGTGAGACAGCTCACATGGAATACATTATTATGTGAATTTTGAATATATACAGCATGGGTGTTTGGTGTGTAGGCTCTGACTTCATCACTCCCCCGAAGGAAATGTAGAGCTCAGTACAGGGAATGCAGGGAATGACAATGCTAACATCCCTCCAATGGAAGGTACACTAAGATCCTACAGGTGGATGCTGGGTGGAGGAGCGACTCATGAAATGCTATATGAAGAGCAGCAGGAGCTGCAGCAATAGCCTTAAATGACAGCGGTGTGAGTGGTGTGACAGCAGACAGCAAGGGAGTGGGCACAGCACTAAGGTCTTAAATACACCACCAACCAATCCAAGGGTGCCTTGGATTTATGTTGCACTGAGGGGAGTATGACATGTGAGTGTATTGGTGACTTGAGTTGGGATGCCTGAAGTGGCTCACAGGGTTCAATTTATTCATCTGAAATTATCCTGAGTTGTTATTTAGTTAACATTAAACAACCACATATTCACTGAGTTGCAGCCATTGGCATACTGTCAAGCAGCTGGGAACTTGATGACAGGCTACACTGACTGTTACTGTTTTTTTCTTAAGCTCCTACAACATCAAGTCTGAATAAAATATGGCAAACTGGTGTAATAATAGGAGAGGATATGTGTAAGGTAACGATGTAGAACTAGTTAATGCTGCGTAGCAGTCAGACATAGTTGCATGGGTTTGATAGTGGAACCTCTTGTGTGGTGGTCCTCTACAACACCACAATGTAAACAGTACAGTAGATGCAACCAAACAGTGGGAAACCAGTAAAATAAAGCTACTAAGCAGCATGTGTGTTTTATTTGTGCATGTGTATTCATGTGTATTTCTGTAGTGTGGGTATCTGTTTGGACAGGAAGTGAGGGGTTGAGAAATAGAGAACAAAATGAGGTAGTGAAAGAGAGAAAAAAGGAACAGATAGTGTGTGTGAGTGTGTTAGTTCATCAAAACCACATGTCAAAATCCTCTTGGGAAAGACAAGAATGCTACCAAATGAGAAGCAGATGTGGAGGGAGGAAGAGGAGAGAAGGAGGAAGAGGGGAGGGAGAGTGAGAAAAAAGGGGTGGGGGGAGTACAGGTTGATGATAAAAGGCCCTGTGAAAGTGAGGGGAACGTTTTGTCCTTTACTAGTCTGAAAACAAAATCACTAATTTTTGTTCATGCACAAAATTTTGTCCATTGTTGGTTCTATTGGTTTATTTTCACTTATCTGTAAGGTTATCAGTGTGAGTGTTTTGGTAAGTGGGTTTGGGGAATTACTCGGGATTTACAAGTGGATCACCATACCCTTAACTAAAATAACATCATAACTAACAACATGCTTATCCTCTTAAGTGAGAGTAAACATACAAGACCAGAGGAGGCACAGAGGAGCAAATGTTTTTATGTTACAATACAGAAGAATTTGTGGGAAATGCTATATATTTTTTTGTTTATTGGTACAAAATGCTGCAGATATAGACAACATGCATGAAGGGTCACAAAGGGGTAAGAAAGGTACAGAAAAGGTGCATACAGGTATAGACAGGCTGCATACAGTTACAAATAGAGAGCCTACAGGTACAGACAGGGTACAGACAGGCGTAGACAGGGTACATAAAGATATACACAGGATACACACAGGCGTAGACAGGGTACATAAAGATATACACAGGATACACACAGGTATGGACAGGGTACATACAAGTACAGACAGGGTACCTACATGTATAGACAGGGTGCATATAGGTACAGACAGGGTGCACACAGGCACAGACAAGGTTTTTACGTGTACGGATAGAGGACAAATATGTATCGACAGGGTACTTACGGGTATAGACAGGGTATATATAGGTATACACAAGATAAATGCAGTTATAGACATGATTTATTTGGTTACAGACAGAGTGTATAGAGGTATAGACAGGGTTTCTTCTGGTACAGACAGAGGGCATATAGGTATACATGGGGTACATACAGGTATAGACAGAGTGCATACAGGTGTAGATGCAGGTATAGACAGGGTACATATGGATACTGACGGAGTGCATACAGGTACATGCAGGTATAGGCAGGGTACATACAGATACAGACAGAGTGCAAGCAGGTATAGGCAGGGTTTTTTCGGGTACAGACAGAGGGCATATAGGTATAGATGGGGTACTTACAGGTATAGACAGCTGCATTCACACAGGTACAGACACGACGCATGTGGGAACAGTGAGTCATTGTTTATTTAATTAGGTTGCATTGTAAACAGATTTGTGATTCTGCTGCTGAATGTAGGAGGCAAATACTATAATACACCATTACATGAAACTATGAAGGAAAAAATTAACAAAACAAGCAAAAAACAAACCCTGGCATGGCAGAGGATCACCAGTGCAGATATCAAATTTGGCACTTTAGTCTCATAGTCAGCGTTCAAATCCCTTGTTCCACAAGATTAGATAATGCGTTACTGTCCTATTTATGGACTTTCTGTTTACTGGTCTAACATTTAAATAATTAAAAGAGTTTCATATAACGCGTGTTATACTTACCAAGAAGTTTTCTAGTTCCGGGATACCTGAGAAGTCTCTAGATGATGCCAAGAGAGTTTGGATAAAACTTGCTTTACTGTCCTCCACATGAACTTTTAACGGTAAAAAGTCCCAACAACAAAATGATTTCTGGAATGTACGATACCAGGAGAGGAAGAGAAGGAGGAGCTCTGCTGGATCTCATCCAGAAACAGAGAACAATCTCTCTCTATGTTTCTCTCTCTGTCTCAGTCTCTCTCTCTCTCTCTCTCTCTCTCTCTCTCTCTCTCTCTCTCCTTCACTATTGCCTGCAAAAGAGAGAAAGCAGGGAGGCACATTAAAAATCACAAGTGGTCGAAGCCTACAAAGGAGGACAAATTTATTGACTTTTCCGGAGAGAAAAGAGGTAGGAATGAGACATTTTGTGCTTTCTAATAACTAGACAACAGCTTAAAAGCACCCTGTTAACGTCAGAGTGAGAGGGCCTTGGTGTTTGACTTTGTATAAAGTTTATTACATATATAGAATGAATTGGTAATTAAAGAGATGTTCCTTGATAGACTACTTTAGATCAGGGGCGCACAGAATTGTAACTTTCCAAACACCATGGGTTTTATCAGTCCAAGTCAAATAAGTGACAAGTTTACGCAATACAATCGCTTTTGCGTAAGGTGTGGGTAAACATAAATGATCAACTAGACTGATCGTAGCACTCATATCTGTGCATGATGATAGTCGCAGTAATGGTGCTACTTAAAGCTCTGACTGGATTATAGCCAAGATGGGAGATGGTATAGTGTGGGGCCCATCCCAGTGACAGTCTGTTTTCTGTCTGAATACAAATGAACCCTGAGATTTACTAAGACCTTCTTCTGATCAGACTGGTGTTACCTCCAGCTGTATTTGATTTGATTGTTGTACAGTAACGTGCTGTGCCATTGGATTACTCCACCAAAACTGGATCTTCAATAAAAGTGGGATATGTGTCACAACTGAAACAGTGTGTAACACCAGTGTTCAGTGGGGACTGAACACTGGGAAAATAATCCTTTATCACATCAGAAAGTAGAGAATGCAACACTTTGCCAGCAGAAACAGAAAAGGAGACCAGTTTTTCTCAAGAAATGGTCCTTTGATTTCATGAGAGACAGCAATACAGAAAACACGTCAAAATCTGTTATCATAACAATATATCAGGTACAACGTTACAAAACCTTGACAGAATATGCACTGTGAACTGTCAGATATCTTCACACTGCCTGAAAACGGGAACCAGCTCATAAAGGACCAAACCAATGCGCTCTAGCACCTTAATTGCAGATCATGTATACTGTAGAGTCGGTAACAGTTATCTGGTGAATGTATAAAGTCTAGGTGCTGGTCATGGTAATGACATAAATCCAAAGGAAGTCCAGTTTCAAATGCAAATTAAATGCATGTTTAGATTTGTGGATGCATTTTTCCTGGTGTCCTAGGCAGCTATTGGTTTCCACTCATTTCTGTACAGGATGAAAATGAATTAAATAGACTTGAAATTTGCTTGCCCTAATTGTGTAATTCATCACACTGAACATAAAGCCTGTTTTCCTTTTTGTCATCTGCCTAAAGAGTTTCACATCATACAGAAATAAATGGAAACCACTAGTTGACTGGATAGCTGGTAAAATTGCATTCACATGTCTAAAACACACCAATTTGGTTTGTAAAATTGTTAGCAGTTATGTATAGTACACATGGTTTGTAATAGATTTCCTTAAACATACAAAATTACCAGTATGATTATTAAAAACTTTCCTAAATCTATTATGAGTTGGGTTGTTTTGGGCAGCTAAGATTTGTCCATTTCAGATATTTGATGGTTATATTTATTAACATATCTTATCTGTTTTAATGTTAAGTCAAGACAAATTAATATATAGAGCACATTTTAAGTGCTTTACAGAGAGAACTTAAACTGCAAGTCACAACTTAAAACAATGTAGGAAATACTTAAATTAAATAATAAAATAATTATTTTATTTTAATTCATAAATTAATCAAACAATTAAAAGAAAAATGAAAGGGTACTTATTGTGACAGACAATTTAGAACAATTACTGTATATCATTAAGTTAATAATTATGGGAACTCAAAAGTAACTGCATACAGGTGAGTCTTTAGTGCGGATTTAGAAGTGGCAACAGATGGGGAAGATACTAAATGGTAAGCTCTTCCAAAGTCTGGGAACAGCAATAGAAAACGCTCTGTCACCTTTAGATTTGGACTGCAACCGGGGAACAGAGAGGAATATTTGGTGAGAGGATCTGGGGAACTGTTGAAGAAAAAGTGGGATGAAAAGACTAGAAATGTAAGCCAGGGCCAAAGCATGGAGTGATTTAAAAACAAATAAAATAACCTTAAAATCAACCCTGTATTTATCTGGTAACTGGTGAAGAGAGGCAAGTACAGGATAAATGTGGTCCGTCTTCCCAGTACCAATAAGAAGTCTCACTGCTGTATTTTGAACTGGCTGCAGGCAAGATGAGGCTGACTGACTGACTCCCAGATAAAGAAAGTACAATATAATAGTCAAGACGTGGAATAATGAAAGCTTGCAAGCCTGTCTCTGAATCTCCAAAAGAAAGAAACGGCTTAATTTGGATGAAGGAGAAGTTACTGTTGACCACAAAATTGATTTGATTATTGAATACAGAGTCCAAAATGATTACTATATTTCTAACATGTGTACAGACATTTGAAGACAGTGGGCCAAGAGCATTGACTTAACCTCTCAATACCAATAATAAGGACCTGTGTCTTACTCTCATTTAGCTGAAGAAATATTCTGGTCATGCAGCATTTTACATCTTGAAAATTTCTAAAGTGAGACTGTGGATTACTCGTTTCACTTGGTTTCAAAGGGAAATATAGCTGTGTGTCGTCAGCATAGCAGTTGTACAGGATGTTGTGTTTTCTAAAAACAGACCCCAGTGGGATCAAATACAATGAGTACAGGACCTAAAATGGAGCCTTGTCATACACCACAGGAAACTTTAGTAGGGGAGGACCAATGTCCATTTTTTACTAATACTGATCTATGCTGCTAATATGATATTAACTAAACAAGAACCTTATCTGGATTGCCTAAACATGTTTGAGACAGTCCAAGAGTATGAGATGGTCAAAAGCATCACAAATCAAAAGCAGCAGAAAGGTCCAACAAAAATAAAATGGCATGGTTTCCAAAGTCTAGTGACAGCAGTAAATCATTGGTTTCCCCTAGCAAAGCCGACTCAGTAGTGTGGTGCACCCTGACACCTGATTGGTATTGGTCCAAAATGACAGGGACAAGTTGTGACAGGACAACTTTTTCCGGGACTTTGGAGAGGAATGAAAATTTTGAGATTGGCCGTAAATTTGTCTTCATTTGGATATTCTGTTCTATTATTGATTATTTGAATTTTGCAACAGAACCTTCAAGAAAAACAATTTTCTATTTTTAAGGAAAAAGTTTCATTTTGAAAACGTTTATTGGTCATTAAGGTATGTTTTAGTACTCTTTGTGCATTATGTCTTATTTTGGTAATTGTTACTGTAATATTGTTTTCAATTGTTCTGAAAACGGTGAATTGCAATTTTACTATCAGCGAATATGCAACCACATTGATTTGTTTAAAGTTACAATCCCATAATGTGTTCGCGATGATAAGCAGTGCTCGTGGTCCCAACCCAGGCTTTGATTGGACAGTTGATGTTTCTCATTTTGGTATCTATGATGCCTCCTCCTCTTGAAAAGAAAAAGCTTCCACTCACCTCCTCATGAAAACTAATGACAGTGCAACAAACTGATATTAACAATTTGTATTAGTATACCACAGTACAACAGGATAGACACAGTAACAGTCAATACAACACACCAATAATAAAACTATATACAGTACATGAGAACATTTTAAAATACACGAAGTATCAGAGATGTAAAAAATAAGCTAAAACTAATATACTGTACCTTGAGTGCAGGAGATCTACAATTCAGAAGTTAAACAACCTTAACATATTAAAAACATGAAGGCCATAAATAACTAGAAAGTCAACAGGCTAAAACCAAAATGTGCCTTAAAGTAACCAACATTTATAATTCAAGTTCAGTTTCAGTCTCAGCAAATGTACTTCTTTTAAATTGCTCAGATTTAAAACCTCTGTTGTCAGAACTTCTATCACCCCATTTCCTCAAAGAGGGTAGCTGCTGAGTGAGAATCATATCTAACAATATTCAAGGCATTTTGTTGAAGCTGAACTTTATAAATGGAAGATAATGATGGGAGAGAGTGGCCAGTAATATAGATGCAGTCTAAACTAATTTCTCTAATGCATTTTCTTCAGCAGTAGTCAGACTACCAACCCAAACTGTAATAGAGAAAGTTTGCAAACTTTCTATAACAGATGTGTAAAATTGGACCAAAGCTTTACTTGAGATGCCAGATTTCCTTAGCTTCTGCAAAAAACATCATCTGTGATGAGTCAACTTTACAGTTTTATGATCGGTGCTTTCCCATCAAGGTTTGCTCTTTCTGGTTTTCTGACAATATCAAGAGGCAGTTTTCCAACTTTACTTCTCTTGAGGTCTATGATGATCTTTTAAATTTTTCTAATGTTAAGCTGAAGGTCATGATCACTACACCAACTCACAAGATTGGACACCTCCTTCCTATATGCTGATTCATCTGATTTTTTTGCTAGCCCAACCACCTTTGTGTCATCAGCAAATTTGAATAGGGTCCTACATGATAGCTCGCCGAAATAGCTTACTGGGACAAATAAAGGAACAGAGACTTCATTAATGTTTTTAGCTACACCTATGATTTTCCTGCTATGACAAGTATACTCATCTGATGTGGGAAAGGGCTACAGCTCTTCCAAATCTCTACGGCTACAACTCTGTGACCTGATCTATATGACCCTGCAGTTTGGAAAGTGAACTCTGCTGTTGTCACCAGGTGATGGCGGTGACAGTCTCCAGAGATCTGATGGTGCACGTGCTGGAGGATGTGAATGCTGTAAAGCTGACTGACAGACAGCAGGCTCTGCGCACTGCCATTCAGAGAGGAGAGCCCAAATGTCTGGGGGTGAGTCTAAAACTGCGTGTGCGTGTGTGTTTGTGTGTTTGTGTATTTATGTAGTTACATCACCACACAGAACTACACACAGAGCTCTAAAGTTTATGAGAGGATTTTTGGTTAGGGTTAGATTGATAAAAGGAGGAACTTAAAAGTCTAACATTTTAGAAAACAGTTGTAGCAACCTTGCCCAGAGTCAGATCACATCATCAGTGTCATCGTTTCAACTTTGTGTCCGTTACAGAGATAGGTCTAAGACATGTTTAGCATAGCTTAGCAAAAGAGACTGAAAGCAGAGGGAAAAAGTTAGCTTAGCTCCATCAAACATGAAACAATAAACCTTAAATGGCCAGTTAAATGTATCATGTTGTTGTAACACCACCTATTGAGAAGCTACCATCTATTTTTGCAGTATTCATCAGCAATGATGAATATGTGCATATGTTGTCTAACCTAATATGTTGTCAAGAATAATGGCAGTTTTCACCTGTTAGATAATGTGCACCACATTTTAGCCAGCAATCATAACATAATGGACAATCGAGAAAAAAACAAATGAATAACCTTATAATCCTCCTCCAAAACGCTGTGTACCAAATCTCGTGAGAAATGGATAGTGAAGGTGTGGTGAAAAACTTTAAGTGGTTATATATTTAAACTTACAAAAAAGAAAGAAATAAAAGAACTGGATGTAGATTCATACTAAAAACTGACCTGATGTTTCTTGGCCTGTGGTCAAACTGTCTAGATTAGTGTGTGTGTGTGTGTGTGTGTGTGTGTGTGTGTGTGTGTGTGTGTGTGTGTGTGTGTGTGTGTGTGTGTGTGTGTGTGTGTACTTGTTTTATTCACGGGTGAAGACTTGGTTTAAGGTTAGGGTAAAGGTTAAGCAAGTACTGTTTATGGTTAGGGATAGGATAAGTCTCCAGGAAATTAATGTAAGTCAATGTAATGTCTAGTGAAGTGATGGACACAACTGTGTGTGTGTGTGTGCCAGGTTAGTCAGGTGATGCTGGGTCTGATGGTTATGTCCTACTCCATTCCTCTGCACTTCACTGAGCTCACTGAGGTTGTCAGCCTGGGAGTTCCCTGGTGGAGCGGCCTGACGGTGAGTCTGTATGTGTGTGTGTGTGTGTGTGTGTGTGTGTGTGTGTGTGTGTGTGTGTGTGTGTGTGTGTGTGTGTGTATATGTGTTTGTGTTTGTGTGTGTGTACAATATTTATGTGTGAGAAGTGAGAGTTCTTACTTCTACTGATATCATATGAAAAAATGTCATAATAATTGACTTACGGCTTTGGACAGCTGAGATGTGGGGTATTCATATTGTGATGTAATTTAGTTTTATTCTCTCCCCGGTGTGTGTGCTCCCAGTTCATCACAGCAGGAGTGGTCGCTATCATCTTGGACAAACACAGCACTATGAAGATTGTGAGTCTATAGATCACACATACACACACACATGCAGCTAGATAGTGTGCATACCTGAATGCTTGTATACAAACACATTGTCTTGAATCACAATCTTTATTTATTTTTTTTAAATTTCTCTCCCTTCCTATCTAATATTGCTGCTGTATCCAGAATTAGTAAACATGCAGGTTTTAGCCAATATCCAGGGGGTCCAGGGATATTTTCCAGAGGGGGCATCTGGATTATTCATAACACCTAAAAGTTTAAAAAATAAAAAAAACTACATGTTTCAGGTGAGCATCAGGGTCAGAATCAAATAACTTTACTTTGTTACATAAAACAAAAACTATACAATATTTTTGTCAGATGTAACTACAGGTGATGTATTATCCCACAGTGACTGGTTAAGTACATGAAATAGGCAGCAGCCATCATACTCTACCAGCAAAGAGGCTGTTTGGGAAAGAAAAAAAACCTTGTTTTTATTAAATAAGGAAATTTTGTGATCTCCGGTGCATTTTAGTTATGCCATTAAATAATTTGTTTGTTTTTTGTTATCTTTTCCATAAACTAAATTACATCAGTCTTATATAATATCAGTACTATGGACGAACTCATTGTGATATCCATATAGTACTTTTTCAGTCAAATTATAATAAATCACATGTATCACTTATGAGCAGAGCTGGTGAAATGAGTCCAGTATTATTACTAATGAGATGCATGAGAGGTCTACTCTCACAACCCTCTGCCTCCTCACTCATTCTGGGATCAGTGAGCAACAACCTGCAAATATTCAACACATCCCAAGATCTGTGACCGACCAAAACCATTCAGGGTTGGAGTATAGCTGTGTTGCTGGTCCAGGGGCTTGTTCCAGAAAGCAGGTTTAACAGACTCTGAACTTAACCCTGAACTCTGAGTTGACTAAACCTGAGATGAAAACTGAAAGTTTTTAGTTCCAGAGCAGCTGATCAGGGTTAGTTCAGTCAACTCTGAGTATGTTCACTCTGAGTTAAGTCTATCTGGTGAATGAAAAAAAGCCATCATCAGTGACGCTGAGATACTACGATTTACCAGGGCAATGGGTAAAAAATAGCAGAGCCTCCATTTGAATCAAGTGGAGCTAGAAATATAACTGTGTGAAACTAATGTACATTTACCTTTAAACAAAGCAGAAGTGGATGAGCCTGAGTTGGAAAAAAGAGTCAATAATACTATTACATTTGATTCACTGTAGCCCACTCAGTCATTATTTAGGACTCTTGAATTGCCCTCGAGGTTGATAAAGTGCAGAATCATATTTTTTGTTATTTTATTTTGTTTGTTTAGATATATTTATTCAGCTGTAACCCAATGGGGAAAAAGTGCTGCTTGCAGCAGAAGATGAAATTGAACAGATAAGACAGAAGTTTATTTATAGAACTATTATTATAAGCTCATAGTCTGACTAAGTAATAATGGTTTTAGTAATTTGCAGTTGAATAACCATCAAGGGTAAAACTGGGTGTAAATGTTTAGATGTCTATTTTACATTTAAAAATCACACCACAGTCATGTGCGGTAAACATTTCTGTTCACAGAGTCTCAGTGTTAGAAAGACAGACAATGAATAGATTTTATTCTTAGCTGAGGATGACACCAGTATGTGAAATATTTGAATGCAAGGACGGGAATCAGTGTCTCTGTTCTTAATTCAATGACTGATTGATCATTTAAGTGTAAACTAATATCCAACTGGGATTTTTATCTTCTTTTGCAGACATAAACTTCTGCAAATTAACATGCTCCTACACGATCAGCCACAGCAGAGTTAATGTTTCCACAATAACTGACTCAGAGTTAAAGTCATCTCTGTTTCTGGAACAGAAAACTCAGAGTTTCACTCAGGATTAACAAACTAAACCTGCTTTCTGGAATACCCCCAGTACTACAGCAGCAGCTACTCACATTACTACTGCTACTCTTCTGCCCCCTCTACTGTTTCAAAAGATTAAATGTTTGTTTTATCAGCTGCAGGTGTGTTTGATGGTGAGCGTGGTGTCCACTGTGCTGTCAGTGGTGGCTGTGATCATATACTCTGTGGATATGGACAAGAATCCTGAAGTTCTCTGTTTGGAAACGCTACATGACAACTGTAATGTGAAACACTACGCCACGGTTGGTATCACCATGCTGTAATCCGAACAACAACAGTTTAAAGCTTATAATATAAAGTGTGTCCTGTGAGTGGTGCTAGTGTGTGGAAATTTTGAGCTAATGGTTGTGGCTCCTCTGGAGAATATGAATGTCTATAGATCAATCAAAGTAGGTCAGGGACACACTTTTGTCGTATGTTCTCTGGACTCCAGCACACTGGCTCTCTGAACTAAAGACTGTGAGGATAAAAGTGCTGACTTTCAGCTTTGTTCTGAGCCTTTTTCATATGTACTGTAGTACCTCAGCTATAGGGGACAAAAAGCAATTGAACCAGTTAACATAACGAAATACTGTATAGTCACCCTATTGTCACATGTGCCTGTATTTGTTTAAAAAGCATTTATGCTACAGTTGGTGTTCTGTTTATATATCAATAGGTGCATAATTATGCAGTTTACTGCTTTTATACAATTTGCACACACTTGCAAATTTAATGATTCCTGATCATGATATTTTAACAACCTATACTTCTAAACCTACAGTTTTAATGATACAAAGATAATTATAATGTTGAACTGTGTGTTTTACTTTGTATATGAGTTCTATGGAAAAATTTTAAATTGCTGTGGTAGCACACTGATAAACTGGACATTAGAAAATTTATGAATTACACAATTTATTGGAGTCTATGGAGTCTAGTTTACCTACATTGTATTCATATCTCTGGGACTGTAATTAGTAATAAATCTATTCAAATTCCACAGTGTTTCCTAATGCATAGTAATCAAGTGTTTATAAATTCATTATGGTGAGTTATTATGAGTTATTTAATGCAAAAAAAATTCTATAGAGGCCCATTCAGTCCCTCTCTATTAATAACTCAAGACCAGTACCTACAGTATAATTCTGACAATAAAAGACATGATTATAAAGTCGTCCACAAATTATGCCAGTCAGCATTAAAGTAGACCCATATATTTTCTTCAGGAAATGATTCTGGAGTTAATAATGACTGTTGAAAATGTTTTCTGATCATGTGAGGTCTTGGACCTACAGACATCAGCAGTCACTTGGTTTAACCCCTGCTGATGTTTTCACAGAACTGTACTTTAGATTGTGATCAGTTGACTAACTTGACCAGTCAGGAACATTCCCCTGTATGGCTCTAAAAACCCCTTTGTTGCCTTGTCTGTATCACTGCCTGCTCCACCGTGCACATGCTTTATGTAAAATGGAAAAATAATGCTGATGAACTTGGAAGCCCTGCCTCTTCAATTGATAGTTTACTATGTCAGCTTCGGGTATAACTGTCAGCACATTACAGAGTCCAGCGTTTGTCTGAAAGAGGCTCATGACAATGGAAGAATTTTAAACAGAAATTTCCAAAGAATTACAGGAGAAATGTTTCTATAGCCTAGAACAAAACCATCATTCCCAGAAAACTGTGTCATTTTGGTTTGCAAGTCCCTGCCTTGTATTGAAATATAACCATGGCAAATTTGGAAAATAAAACATTTTAAAGGATAATCAAGGGGGGATTGGAAACTATTTTGTTTAATAACGTAAAGTAGTAAAATCCTTTTCCAGGAGTTTTAAGTAGAAGTATAAAATAAACTTGTAAAAAAATGTTTTTACAACTGTCTTGGTTTTGGTGTAGATATCAGCAGGCCACCACATTCAGGACTCTCTGCGCAAAACTTTGGAGTGTGTTGTGCCGAGCAAGGATAGTTTTATCTATAAATGAAATAAAATTAACCTCACTAGGTACCATTGTGACAGACATTTACAGTCGCTTGAGAAAGTATTCAGACCCCTTCACTGTACACTCTATTATGTTGTAGATTTAATTGTAGATGGATGAAATTGCCATTTTTGTCAATCAAGCTAGATTGCAATAATCGATAATGACAAAGTTAAAACATGTTTTTAGATTTTTTTTGCAAATTTATTAAAAATCAAAAACTGAAATCTGTCATTTACAAAGGTATTCAGACCCTTAATTCAGAACTTTGTAGAAGCCTCTTTCACAGCAAATACAGCTTCAGTTCTTCTTGGGTAAGTCTCTACAAGCTTTGCACACCTGGATTTAAGCAGTTTATCCCATTCTTCCTGGCAGATCCTCTCAAACTTTGTCAGATTGGATGGGAAGCGTCTGTTGGCTGCCCTCCTCAGGTCTCTCCACACGTTTTATGTGGTTTAAGGATGATGCTGCCACCACCGTTCTTCACCGTAGGGAAGGTATTAGTCAGGTGATGAGCAGTGCCTGGTGTTCACCAGACATAGTGTTTGGATTTCTTGTCCAAAAGGTCAGTTTTTGTCTCATCAGATCAGAGAATCTTTTTCCTCGCGCTCACAGAGTCCTTTAGATGCCATTTGACAAACTACTACTGAGAAGGTTTTCTTTCCAGCATATGCTCCTATCTCTGCAGAGGACTTCTGAAGCTCTGTTAGAATGACTATTGGGTTCTTGGTCCCCTCCCTTCTTGTCCAGTTACTCAGTTTGGCTGGACAGCCAACTCTTGGAAGAGACCTGGTGGTTCTAAACTTCTTCCACTTCACAATTATTGAGGCCACTGTGCTCCTGGAAACATTCAAAGCTTTAGAAATGGTTTTATACCCTTTCCCCGATCTATGCCTCACCATAATTGTATAATGGAGGTCTATAGAGACTTCCTTGAACTTCATGGCTTGTTTTTGTCCTGACATGCAGTGTGAATCGTGGAACACAGGTGTGTGCCTTTATAACTATGTCCAGTCAATTCAGTGTGCCACAAGTGGACTCCAATCAACTTTTAGGCACATCTCAAGTAAACAGGAATCACTTAAGGGTCTGAATACTTTTGTAAATGAGTTTTTTAGTTTTGTATTTTTGATATATTTTGAAAAATGTCTAAAAATATGTTCAACACTTCATTACAGGTTATTGAGTGTAGACTGATTGAAAAATTGTAATTTTAAAATGAAATCACACAAAAAAGTGTGCAAAAAGTGAAACTTTCTGAAGCTACTGTAGATGTAACCGGAGATCAGACACATTCATTCAATTGATAAAAATCAGTAAATAAATTCTCAGTCCTCTCTGACAGTGTCATACATGAATGAATGTCAGCTGCTGTCATACATGAATGAATGTGTTGTGTGATGCAATGACAAAAGTTAATGTGATTGCTGTGTGTTCTTTACAACAGAGGCTGAGCAGAGGAGTGAAGTCATCCCTCCTTCTCTTCACTCTGGCCCAGACAGCCATCTCTGCCTTCCTTTGCTTCCTTCTCTTCAGACAGAGACGCAGCTTTGGACAGTATGCTGTAAGACTCCAACACTTTCTATTAATTAGCAAAGATCTCACCAACCTACTCAACCACAAATACCTGTCTCAGGATGTCACATGCTCACTGTGGTCAAAAGAGAAACAGTGCATACGGCAGTCAGCCTATTATTTCTACTTCTTTTATCACCACTTTTGATGTAGCAGACGTTTCTTGCTGTATTCAACAAGTCCACATATTGTTTTTATTCATATTTTTACATGGCATGATATGACAAATACTCCCACTGTGGCGAAGAAGGATTTGCCTTAAGTATTTAAACACTTCAATAAAACCTGGATCAACCAGCACCCTTAAGGAACTTCTGACCCACCTGAAAAGATTTCATCAGTCTGTGTCAGTACTGACTTTTTTATACCTTTCTGTGTTGCCCTGAAGTAGTTGTTGTGTTGCAAAAAAGCTGCAATTCCAAATAATGAAAGCCCTACCAGACGACACCACAATATACATAATTACATTATTAAAATGCTAACAAAACAGTAGCATGCTATTATCTTGCTTTCAGCTTGTTACACTTTGATAAGACTTGGTTCATATGTGAAACATGCCAAAGGACTGATGCCACTGTCCTTTGGCCATTGGCAATGAAGTAAACACTAGTGGTGCTGACACTGTCTCTAATTGACTTGATGTTTATTGAATTTCTTAGAGAAATAGCAAAAGAATGATCAATACCATGATCATCTTCCTGCAAAAGAAGAGCGCCAGCACCATAAGCACTGGCATCCACCTCTGACTTAAAGTGACGTGTAAAATCAGGCGCAGCCAGCACAGGCACACTGTAAACAATCTAATATCAGATCATCATATTGATTTATTTAGCCTTACTGAAACGTGGCTGTGTCATGATGAATATGTGATCTTAAAAGAATACAATCCCCCCAGTCATATTAATGCTCACATTCCTCAAGTCACCAGTTCAGGAGGTGGTGTTGCAGCCATTTTCGTCTCAAATCTATTAATCAATCCTAAAACCTAAACTCAATTATAACTCATTCAAAGCCTGGTTCTTAGTCTTACACACCCAACATGGAAAACATTAAAACCTATTCTGTTTGTTATAGTAAACCACATTCCTGGCCCATACTCTGAATTTTTATCGGAATTCTCTGAGTTTTCATTAAGTTTAGAAGTAAAGATCAAGTAAAGAGGCAAAAATGTCTTTACTAGAATGTCTGTCTGATAGTAGTGTAGCTAAAGGAAGCAATTCCATTAGCACTTAATTCAGTACCATGTGTCAATATAACAGAGGTCTCCATTGCTGCTTTAGTGCCAAATTGATCCTCTTGTTGATAGTCCTGCAGGTTCAATGCGAATGACACTTGACTCTATTGCCCCTCTAATAAATAAGATAATAAAACAAAGGATGTTAGTTCCATGGTTTAACTCTTAAACCCGCAAATTAAAGCTAACAACGCAAAAACTCGAAAAGACATGGCATTTTACCAAACTGGAAATAGATCATAACACAATACAGGCTCCATATAAAGATGTATATTAATAATGAGACTAATAATAAACTAAAAATTCCAATAATAGGGCTAATAATAAGACTAATTATTATAATAATCAGAGTAAATATAATGATAAAGATAATAATAATCATTCAAACCTCAGACCAAACCTCGTGCTTTGGTCCTCCTCACTTTGCACCCTCTACATCATAGAGCTTACTGTGCCCTGGGAGGATGCAGTGGAAGAGGCCTATGAACGCAAGTCCCTTAAGCCCAGCTGGTCTGGGCAGACGGCCACCCACCATGGGCGGGGTTCTGTTCAAGGTTTCTACCTGTTAAAAAGGAGTTTTTCCTTGCCGTTGTTGCCAAGTGCTTGCTCATGGGGGAATGTTGGGTTTCTGTAAATATAACTATAAAGAGTACGGTCTAGACCTGCTCTATATGAAAAGTGCCCTGAGATAACATTTGTTATGATGTGGCACTATATAAATAAAATTGAATTGAATTGAATTGAATTGAAGTACACCGAGCTGGCAGCTGACGTTGAACAACTTGGCTGGAAAGCTAAGGTTTGACCAGATGGCTGCAGAGGCTTTTTATGCAAGTCAACTACTAGGCTGCTTAAGGACAAGGAAATCTGAGGCCAAGCCCGACGTCAAGCCATCAAAGCCCTCTCTAGTGCTGCCGAACAGGCAAGTCGGTGGCTCTGGATCAAGAGGAAAGACACCACTGGGGCCTGAGATAACATCAATGGCATCAGGAGAAGAAGGTGTAAAAAGCAGAGGGGGGCGCACCTGGGACACCAGGTGTTGCCGATGAGGTGTTGTGGGCCTATCACTGAAAAACCTGTGAAAGAGAGTGCCCACCTGAAGATCGCGATGATGCTTTTGCCACCTACCCATCTACAGACAACATGGCAATTGACCCAGGAACAAAATACACAATGAGAATGATGATCAGCCCTCTACCTGAGACTACAACAAGATAACATCCTCTGCAAGCATTAGAATACGTCATGGCAGGAAAAGGTTCTTGAAGGTAGTGGGACAGGGACCTTGCATCAACCACTGCTTCCTAAGAAGCAAGTCGAGTCAGTCAAGTGTGGTTCATTTGCAGGACGAAAACCAAAGTCTGCAGAACATCAATCCCCCTGTCTGAGAGGAAGAGGAGGGGTCAAGTACAGCAGAGCACTAGGAACCTAGTCTACCACAGCTGGCAACAGAGACTAAGATCCAGGGGTGAAATCCGCTAATTAAGTGGCCAAAACCCTATCAGAAAAGGGAGGTAGAAATGGTCAACGCCGACCTCAGCAAACTCCTGGAACAACTGAGGGGAACTGCAATGGACAATCTCGAGAGTATGGGAGAAGTGATCTTCAGCTATGGAGCTGAGCGCTTTGGGGCTGTGAAGAAGAGAAAAAAAAAACGTCACCCATCCCAACTAAGTCCAGGAAACAGCAGGAAATAGAGCAACTGGTCAAAGAGAAAAGGCAGCTGAAGAAGCAGTGGAGGAAAGCCTCTGAGGAGGAGAAGGAGGGAATAAATCTGCTGCAGGCGGAAATCAAAAACCGGCTATCAGCTTTGAGGAGAGCTGAGAATCTCAGAAAGACACGCAGAGAGAAGGATTGGGCGAGATCAAACTTCTTCAAAGACCCCTTCAAGTTTGTATAGAGCCTGTTCACAGAGGAGAAAAGTGCCAAACTCAAAACGTCAAGGAAATATCTTGAAGCTCTACTCAAAATAATGCACACTGACAGCAGGTTGGGCAAACAGATCCCCCTTCCATCTGCTATGCCGCAATAATGTTCCCCGGAACATCAAGTAGATGTCAGCTCTCCCAATTGGAGACTGGTAACAACTGTATGTTGGGCAAGAGCCGCTACCTCCCCAGGGCCCACAACAGAGTCCCGTACAGGCTTTATAAGAACGCACCAGATGTGCTATGCTTTCTGCGGAGACTGATGAAGGTGGTGTGGCGGAAACAAGCAATACCAACAGCTTGGCAGAGGGCAGGAGACATCCTAATCCCAAAGGAAAAGGACTCTGCCGAGATCAGCTAGTTTTCCAATATCAGCCTATTGAATGTTGAAGGCAAAATCTTCTTCAGCATAGTGGCACAGGCCTGTTGTCTATCTAGAAAAGAACAACTACATCAACACATCGGTGCAGAAAGCAGGGATCCCAGGCTTTCCAGGGTGTTTGGAGCACACGAATATGATATAGCATCAAATTCAAACCACTAAAAGGAATGGAAAAGAACTCCATGTCGTGTTCTTGGATCTTGCCGACACCTTTGGCTGGGTTCCTCACAATCTCCTTTTGACTGCATTTAACTTCTTCAGTGTCCCAAAGGCTATTACTGCCCTTGTCAAATCCTACTTTCAGGACATACAGCTATGCCTGACAACAGAGGAGTACATCACAGTATGGCAGCATTTGGAGCTAGGCATCATGGCAGGATGCACCACCTCCCCACTAGCCTTCACCATGGCCATGGAGGTCATCATCCAAGCCTCTGGGTGGTGGTAGGAGGAGAACAGCTTAACATCAATGGCATCAGGATAGGAAGGTGTAAAAAGCAGAGAGGGGTGCACCTGGGACACAAGGTGTTGCCAGTGAGCCCTCTGGAGTGTCCTGGGCCTATCATCGAAACACCTGTGAAGGAGGGTGCCCTCCTGATGACCTTGGTAACACCTTTGCGCTTTTGCTCTTTAAGATATGATGGTGCCTCACCCTTACAGGCTTTGTAGGTGAGGAGGAGGATTTTAAATTCAATCCTGGATTTTACAGGGAGCCAATGCAGAAAGCTAACACAGGAAAAATATGATCTCTTTTCCTAGTTCCTGTCACTGAATCAGTCCTGAAACTGATTGGTTTCAGGCTTCATTGACAAGTACAGTTGGGTATCATCTGCAAAACAATTGGAATTGATGGAGTGTTTCCTAAATAATATTGCCTAAGGGAAACATATATTAGGTGAATAGAACTAGTCCAAGCACAGAACCTTGTGGAACTCTGTGACTAACTTTTGAGTATATGGAAGATTTATCATTATCATGTACAAACTGAAATTGATCTGATAAATAGGACTTAAACCAGTTTAGAGTGGTTCCTTTAATGCCAATTAAATGTTCCACTCTCTGTAATAGGATGTGATGGTCAATACTGACAAACAGCATCAAGATCTAACAAGACAAGTACTTTGTAAGATGCAATTAGAAGATCATTTGTAACTTTTACCAGTGCTGTCTCTGTGCTATGATGCACTCTAAATCCTGACTGAAAATTCTCAAATAAACTATTATTATGTAATAAGTCACACAACTGATTGGCAAAAGCTTTCTCAAGGATCCTAGAGAGAAGATCAAATAAAATGGTTAGCGAAAATCAATGGGAGAAAAACTGTCCAAATATATATCAGCTTTTTACAGCTATTTTTAAGGTTTCTGTGAAGATAAATCAGTTGCAGTTGAGGGTAGGAGGTGATGAATTTTGTCTCTAATAATTAGAATTTTTCATTGGTGATGAAGTCATCACTTAGAGCTATATGAATACATGGATCATTAGAGCTATGACTCTCTGTCAGCCTGGCTACAGTGCTGAAAAGAAACCTAGGGCTGCTTTTATTTTCCTGTATTAAAGATGAGTAATAGGCTGCTCTGGCATGATAGAGGGCCTTCCTATAAGTTTTAAGACTATCATGCCAGGCTAAGTGCGATTCTTCCAGTTTATTAGAAAGACATATCCATTCAATTTTTTTAGCCTTTTTATGCTTTAATATGCAGGTTTGGGAGTTAAACCATAGAGCTAACCTCCTTTTTAAAAATTATCTTCTTTTTTAGCAGGACAATCGAGTTGCGTGTTATTCTCATTGAGCTTGCAGTGCTATCAACAAGATGATCAGTTTGGGAGGGACTAAAGTTAGCATAGGAGTCTTCTGTTATATTGTAAAATGGCAGTGAATTAAGTGCTGGTGGAATCACTTCCTTAAATTTAGCTACAGCACTATCAGATAAAAATCAAGTAAAGACCTTTTTGTCTAATGGTGTGTAGTCCAGTAATAGTAATTCAAAAGTTATTGTCCAATGAAAGAAGATTATGTGAAAAGACTATTAAATGTTCAATTACGATGGCAGAACAACAACAACAAGAACAAGATCAATGTATTCCTATAGCTCTCAGAAGTAATGAGCTTATTTAATGATAAAATTCTATCTATTAGAGACAAAATTCACCATCTCCTGCCCTCAAGCTACACGGATTTATCCTCAAACATAGGAACCTTAGAAACAACTGTAAAACCTGATAGCATTTACTGTTTTGCTCCCATCAACCCTCATCAACTGACTTCATCAATTTCGTAATTTAAAAAATCAACCTGTCTCTTACACCCCATCCCAACAAGGCTGCTCAAAGAAGTTTTACCCTTAATTTGCACTTCTCTACTTGATATGATCAATCTATCTTTATTAACAGGCTATATACCACAGTCCTTTGAAGAAGCTGTAATTCTACCTCTTCTTAGAAAGCTTATTCTTGATCCAGGTGTTCTAGCTAACTATAGACGTATATCTAACCTTCCCTTTCACAACTGATCTCTAAGATCTTTGAGAAGATCTTAGAGATCAGTTGTGTGACTTTCTAAAGCGCAATAGTTTATTTGAGTATTTTCATTCAGGATTTAGAGTGCATCTTAGCACAGAGACAGCAATGGTGAAAGTTTCAAATGACCTTCTAATTGCATCGGACAAAGGACTTGTCTCTGTACTTTTCTTGTTAGATGTTAGTGCTGCATTTGATAACTTTGATCATCACATCCTATTACAGAGCCTGTAATATTTCATTGGTATTAAAGGAACCAATCTAAGCTGGTTTAAGTCCTATTTGTTAGATCGATTTCAGTTTGTATAAGTTAACGATGAATCCTCCTGGTAGGCAAAAGTTAGTCACGGAGTTCCACAAGGTTCTATGCTTGGACCGGTTCTAGTCACCTTATACAGTATCTGCTTCTTCTACCACCATCACAAAAATATACATATCCTGAAGCAAATTTTTTAGCTATTTTCCTTAAATGTTTTTCAACTTTACTTTGAATGCCAGCTCCAAAAAGGAGTGTAAAGTTTGGCAACCCTGAGTTTTGCACTTTGAATCTCTGAAGTGAAATTTAAATTAAAATGTCACAATAAAAGACTTGTAAAAGTGTGGAGCTTCTCTGAAGAAGTGAAAGCCTCTGTTGTGACTCGCCTCAATTTCCTCAGACTCCTGCAATCCAAAACTCTGAGTGGTAACAAATGAGCTCATTATTTTAATTGGCAGAGGGATCATTTCCTTGTTTACTGCTTTCTCCGTGATATTAGCCTGCAGTTGCTATTTGAGCACCACTCTTGCGTCAGTTACCAGTTAAACAAAACATCCTTTTCTATGGTATCATCCCATGGCAGCCTTCCCAGCTTATATGTTTCTTTTTGTGACAACATTATTAAATATTATTGCAAAGCTAAATGTGCAGTGTAGCATTGTAGAGGGCTGCTTTTATTTCTCATATGAAATAGCTGTAACATTAAAATACAGACCGCTGAGGCTCCCACACAATACTGAAGCAGGGCAGAGGGAAAAACCAAATAAATCCTCTCTGGGAATCAAAGTAAGAAACACAAAAGCTGACAAGTGGGGCTGACGTACCATCAAAATTCAAAATATATTTGAAACACTCAGTCCTTGTTTTCAGACAGAAGTAGATTAAAAACAGCCTCTCATTTCTAATCTGAAAGTGTAGATTCTGCTGAAATGACACCTATTGCTAGCAGATTTTACACATTTATTTTATTTATTTATTTTAGATTTTATCAGCTGTGGCTACCATTAGCTCTTCAAGACTCTTGCTGAGTGTCTTTAAAATGAGAAACTTGCAAAAGGGTCTTAAGTATGCACTTTAATAAATAAGACTAAAGCTACAAGTGGAAAACTGTGAAAAATACTGTATTATAGTACAGTAATACAAGTAAAGTGAAAAATGTTCTATTCTTCTAACATAACCTTTTTTGAATACTAATTAAAGAAAAGCATAAATCTAACATTTATTAGATTTATGCTTTTATTGTACCTATTTTCTTAGAATATCTTTCACATTAACAAGAGGAAACACACAACACTATTTTGGGTAGCACATTTGGCTGGGGTTGCTTCACAGAATCCAACAAAGATCAGGACAGTGCCACTAATTTTACCCTAGACAGTAGCAGCACACAGGACTGACAACCACAGTGAGGAAATAATACCACACAATGTTCCAGTCTTGAAAGAAGTTTCTAATATCTTAACCTACACCCCACACTGAATAATCTATTTAGCTAGTAATATGTATATGCACTGTACATACAGTATATGGTGATATTTGCTCCTCTGTTTTATAGTATTATCATTAAAGCACTTTCAGCTGCTTTTTTCTTAAATGGTACTATACAAATAAAATGTTGTAAATGACTGTAGGTAGCAGGCTGGTTACCCGGCCATGCTAATGTTAGCACCTTACATTGGAGCAGGCAAACTGAATACAGTACATCACCATGAGCAGACATAGCTGTCCCTTTTTTTCAGTGTACCTGAATGCATCTTAAGATTAACTTTATTAGAAGAAACTGATATAAGATGAAAAGTAAGCTGTCCAAGGTGCTGACTCTCTCTTTCTGTTTTTGATAGTCTCTCACTCAGGCTGCTCCATCCAGCCCCCAAGCGTTCATACCCCCCAACCTGAACTGATCAATCATTGGACCAGTAAAGATGATGGATCACCTCTCATCAAGACAACTGATCAGCTGTCATTGTGATGGGAAGTTGATTGAACATCTTTCACAGAGGTGATGGATCACCTGTTGTATAGATTGAATTTGTCTATCTACTTGTCTATCTATGACTTATCCACTGTGCTACCTGACATGTTGAGGAGCTGAAGAGCCTCTGCTTTCAAATGTTTCTTAAATCAATGTCTGTCAAGACCTGAATATTAGATTATTGGTACACTTCAGCCAAATGATTCAATTCTTAATGAACAACAGGGCTGCAATAAAAGAAAAGACAAAAAAAATGAACAGAGGTAATATAAATTAATAAACATTGGCATAATAGTTCAAATATGACACTGACAATGAATTAAGGGGGGTTGAAGAAAGGCAGAAAAATTAAATTTTGATACATGAAGAAATTGTGCATCCAAGTGGTATAACCATGACTTTTGTGGCCATGAAATGTGAAAATGTATTCCGATACTGGTAGCAAACTTTCCGGGTGGTAAAGGACGCAAAGTGTAGCCATCTGTGCAGGAAGTGGTGGGCATTTTTGTGGGTGCAGGCTCACAATGCACCTGGGGCAGAGAGGGAGAATCTGTCATATGTATACACAAAGTAACTGATTTCATGATTGCAAGTTTCCTGCCCCTGTAAAACACACCTGAACCACCACCAATCAAATGTACATTAAAAGCTTTGTTGAGGTCACCTGTTTATAATCCATGTGTGATAAGTGATGTTAGGTTAATTATACCTGTATTTGGAATGAATATCAAACATCTGGTTAACCAGCTTCTTCACAAAAACTTCAAGTTAACGGGGTGTTCTACCAGTCACGAATGCTTCTCTGCAGCAGGCCCTGAGAGGCTTTTTTTTTTTTTGGGGGTTAAATGAACAAGTACAAATACAGTGCAGGGAAATTCTGGTAAACCTGATGCAGTCTGTAAGAGAGCTGCCACTTTGGAGAGGACCTATTTTACATCAAGACAGTGAGCCCAATATAAATCCAAAGGTACACAGGAGTGCTTTCAAAACAACACCATTCATTTGACAAAACAATCTCAGCCTGAGATTCACTTACTGGCTTTTCCGGTGCTTTCAACCATATCACATGGTCTTCATCAGTGGATGGAGTTTGTTCTTGTTAACATGCAAGGTCAGTAGTTCAGATGTATCAGTATCTTCTGATGAAGATATGGTTGAAAGCATCTAAAAAAAAAGCTAGTAAGTGGACTATGAATTGAAGTTTTTTTCAAAGTAAAGAATGAACTTTCACTCTTTACAATGTAAATGGCAAAGCCCAGACCTTGAGTCCAGTATTGGTAGCTGGCTGCTTACTTACAGTCTCCAGCAACATCTGAGTAGATATGTCAAGATCAATGGATAAAATAGGGTGCCCACTGGTACAAAACTGATACAGACTTATTTTCATAGACGTAAGACTGGAACTGCCGCAAGTAGTGCCTCCTCTAAATATTAACGTGAATGAGAGGAATAGTTGTCACTTATTTTGGTAAGGTACTGCAGTGCACAGAGTAACCAAAACACCAAACTAGTGCAGGTTAACTGCATGTGAGAAATAAACCTCACTAGAGTTGAGGAAGAAAGCTGACTGCAGGTGAGGAAGAAACCTGACCGCACTATCAATGCTGCACTTTGCTCCATATGCCCACACTGACAGAGAACCCTCCGATTTGCCTCCTGTTGATTTGAAAATGTTTTCATGCTGTAGTTGCAGTTTTTTGTTTTTCTCTCTCAGTTTTGGAACAGTTGTGTGTATGGCACAAAGTATACAGTATCATGTGCACTGTTTTTATTTCTATAGACTTTGTTTACACAGTGTTATAATCTATATGTCCATCCATTTTATTTTATTTTATACAAAATAAAACCATATATACGTATATATGAATTTAACCCATGGTCCTATAAGATACATTTTGTTGAATTTACTGTGTGTTAGTGTGTCAACAGCAGTTTTTAAAACTTATATGTGATGAACGTATAGTGATATTAAAAAATTCCAAGAACCTGGGGAAAAGTTGTTGGGGGGTAAGCATTGCCTGCGAATAGACGGAACATATTGTATTTGCAGTCTTGCTGAAGGGGAGAAAAGATACTGTTTGGTTTTAGAATGCATTCTTTTATGAAGAAAGTGGAGAGAATGGAAAATGTGCAAGTATTCTTCCAGTTTTAGCAATTTCTGCTGACATACTGTAAAGACTGGGCAAAATGACAGGTTCTAAAAAAAGACAAAAATGCAAAGACTTGATGCTGAATTTCACTGGGTGTGATTTGTTCACAAACAAGACTACCTATGACTGATCACACAGGCTCTATAAAGAGTAAAAAACTTTGCTCCTTCATTATGCTCTCTCTATCTCCATATCTCTTTCTGTTCAGGGATCTGGTTCTAGCCCTGTCCCATTCATGACCTCCTCTTGATGTCTGTCCACAGAGCTTTCTTTATCTCTGTCTTGCTGAGTAGTAAGTTGGGGTGTCTGCATGAAAATTTATCAGTACTCTGTTCTGTTATTTTTCTGCCTGCTGGAAAAGAGTAGACAAAAAATCTGAATGTTTGATAAAATCAGTGTTGGGTGTTAAGTTTGAACTCAACAGTATAACATGCACCATTTTAATCAAAGCAGTCCACAAGGACAAGTGTCAGACACCTTCAGAGTACCAGGCTGAGACTGTGGGATGGTTAAACAGTCTGTTTATCTACAGTCCATGCTTGTCCATGTAGCTAAAAAAATTAACTCTTGTTGGCAAATGTGTGTTGGTTTGTCATTGTGGTTGTTGTTAGTTTGTGTGTGTGTGTGTGTGTGTGTGTGTGTGTGTGTGTGTGTGTGTGTGTGTGTGTGTGTGTGTGTGTGTGTGTGTGTGTACTTCTACTCATAGCTTTGTGAGGACTAGTGTGAGTTAAAGACTTTGTCGAGGGAGGACATTTTGGGAGAGTGAGGACATTTTGGCTGTTCCTCGAATTAGTTTTAGGTTAGGGTTATTGTAAGGGTAAGTGTTGGGATTAGGCATTTAGTTGTGATGGTTAAGGTTAGGGTAAGGGGTGTTGTGACCTGTTCAGCCACAGTCTCTCCCAGTTCAGATGTGGAAACAAAGTACGGAAACTCAATTGAATAAGTATGAGTATTTATTCGCTGTCTGCAGAGAGCGGAGATCAATCAGGTCAGCACAAGCAGCAATACCATGAAGAGATCTGACTTGAGCTCTATGTGTGTGTCTTTATATGCTGTATGTTTCAGTCAGCCCAATGGGGCGTAATGTAAAGCCCGCCTTGTGGTTTATTGCTTGTTCCTGTTTCCTGTTTCCTTGACCGTTGGGGTCATGTCCTGTGTTTCTGTGTTTCCTGTTGATCAGTGAAGTGTGATCTCTTCTTGGCTTACATGTAGCTGCATATAACATAAGGCACAATAGATAACACAACAAATATTGAATACCCACAGGGGCTAAGGAATACATTATGTCAATGAGTGTCCTCACAAAAGGTAGAAGTACAAGTGTGTTGTGTTTGTGTGAATGAATGCAAATCAAATACTGAATGAATGAATGAAAAAAATAAATTTTTATGATTTTGTCCTGCATATAATATCCAGCCCACATGGGCTTACAAAAATTCATACAAGCCAGCACCACAGTGCAGCATACACATTTCCAAACAAGAGAGAAAGTACAAAATGGAGAACCAACTTAAACTTGTCTGCAACAGAATTCATAAATCACTGACAAAAACATGTACTGGATAATCAGAATAAATACTATTTAATTAACCCATCCAGTATTCTTTTTCCAGAAGTTAGAGACAAAGTTTTAAAAGATTACTCACATTAAAATTAAACAACCATTCCAGTTTTTGATCATCTGTTCACCAAAATATGCCAGGGTTTTGTCAAGACATTTCATAGAAAATTCATAGAAAATAAAAAATGGGACTTACATTTCCCTTCCCCCACATCACACAGTTTACACAATTTGTTTTCCTCCTGAATGTTTTTGAATCGTCCATCCTATGAAGGATGAGGAAGAACAGCAGCTCTCAGCTGTGACACTAAAAATATCTAGCTTTTATATAAGTGAGATATAACATGTGATTCAGGGCCCAATGTTTGTTTGATATATATATTTTAGAAAAGGTAACATTACAACACAAATTATTCCCGTAGATATATAGCATATCCACTGCCTAAAAAACTGTGGGGTTTACTCCACATAAACACCTTCTTATTTAGGCTATTGTATTCACGGCTATTTTGATTAGATGATTCCACTGTCAGATCATATCCACAAAATCTTTGTCATTTGCTTTTTTTTGTTTTAGTCTAGTTTTCGTCACTGACATGTTAGTCTAATTTTCATCATACATTTTTAATTTCTATTACTTCAATGCATTTTGAGGCTACAGCTTTCACCATATTTGTGTACGGTTACCACAGTTACAGGTGTCTCTCGCAAGGTGTCGATGTCACTCTGCTGCAGCACCACAAACTGACTCAGTAAATCCAGTTAGCATTTTCAAACTCTGTCTGTTTGAACAGAACTCCTCTCCCTAATCTAATTCAGTACAGGTGTTCCTGCTAACCTAGCATCATATATATATATATATATATATATATATATATATACATACATATACAGTGGACATATGGAAAGTCTGGAACAGCAAAAGATTTGACAGATCTATAAAAATATCGATTGCACTTTAATATTCATCACTTTATTCTAAACTCTTTTTTCCATGTCGGGAAACTGTAGGAATAATGAGTCTAGTTTTCCAGTGTCCTGATAGGTCATTATTTGGGCTGTTAACCAGTTTTGATCTGGTCCCCTGAAATTAACCTGCTCTGCAGCAGGTTAGGTGTGCAGTATAAGTTACCATGGCGACTTAAGAAGTGAACTACTGTTGTGCCTGAAAACCAGGGGTTAAACCTGAAGTTACCTCGCTAACCCCAAATCCTGCTTCGTAGTACATGCCTCTAAATATTATCAAAACAAATTCAGTGACTGAATGAACCTGCTTGAAGGCCTTGGACCAAAATGGATTTGGGGCCCCTGCTGAACTCACTGATCGGCTATAACATTAAAACCAGACACCGGTTTACCACAACACAACCAAATACCACAACATCAATGTTGTGGCTGATCTATGTATGTACCCGACTGCCCTTGTGTACCCATACCATATAGTGCAGGGCACACAACTGATTAATTATGGTAGGTTCGTGATATTTTACCTGAAGCCCTATAAAGCAGCCTGTTCTCCTGTGCTAAATACCTCCTGTAACCAGGTTTGCTTTGTGTCGGTTTGTTTGGGGCGATTTGAATAAAAACAAAATTATTCGGGAATGATGGCCCTGTTAGCACAATATCAACCATAAGACTTCAAACTAGACTTTCAGGTCCCATCTGAAAGACAAGGCTTCAAAATTAGTTGAAAATGTAGGACTTACCTTAAAAGGTTCTACATTTTGGGAAATACACTCATTATTTTCTTGCTGAGAGTCAGATTGATACCATTCTCGTGTCTGTATGGTAAATATGAAGCTACCACCTGCAGCCAGTTAGCTTAGCTTAGAAAAAAAGACTGGAAACAGGGGGAAACAGCTAGTATGGCTCTGTCAAAAGGTAACAAAATCCACCTACCAGCACCTCTGAGCTCACCGATTAACATGTTGTTTCTTGCTTGTTTCATCTGTACAAATTCGAAGTGTAAGAACAAGAATTCACTGTTTTACAAGACGGTCATATACTGGACTCTTTCTTGCCAATATGGCAAGATGCTCACAGTCAAATTGCTAACATGCTGATCTTTAGCAGGTATAATGTTGACAATGTTCACCAACTTACTTTAGCATTTTAGGATGCTAATTTTTGTAATTAGCAGTGAGCAAAGCCTACAGCTGAGGCTGATAGGAATGTCATTAGCTTTGCAGGTATTTTTTCATAAACCAAAGTATTGGACAAATTAAAATGTGGACCTGGTGATGGAACTAGAGGAAAGTCAGAGGATCACTAAAGTTATTATAGTACATCCTCTGGACACCATCAATGTCCGTCCAAAATCTCAAAATCTCATGACAGTCTACCTACTAGTTGGTCATACTTACATACATAAGATACAGTACACAAGAATGATTCCAAATATATAAGTGAACTGTGATGGCTCCACCTCTAGAATGCTAGTGTAGCCAAAAAAAAAACTGTGGGTCTGCCACATCTATTTTTCTTCTACAACATAGTAATAAAGACTAATAAAGCCTAACGGCACCTTTATAAAGTAGCCACCATGCTGTTTTTGTCTATTCTGACTTTGAACACAATAAATGAGCCTGTTCTGACCTGGAGAGTAGCTTTAGGTATAATAGGCTAGACTGATGTGCACCTCCACAAAAATATATCCATCCATCACTTTCCATATAGGCTTGGTGACAACATAGACATAACACAGTATAAAAAGGGTTTTAGTCATTGTACAGTCCATTCATTTAAAGGGACTTATTATACTCATTTTCAGCTCTATATTTTTATTCTGGGACTAAAGTAGCTTTGCATGATTTATAGTTAAAAAAGTAAATCCTTATTTATCTCATACTGCCTGTTATGCAACCCCTCATTGAGCCTCTGACTGAAAATATTAGCTTCGGGCTCTTCAAGGTCTCCCTCCCTAAAAGCCCACTTTATTCTGATTGGCGAACATCTAGAAGTCTGCTGAGATGTACCATCCAGTGCTTGTGAGCATCACTTGATCCTCTTACCCATGTCGAGGTTCTGAAACCAAAATGTAAAACTACTAAGTAACAAAATATAATTGATTGGAAATGGCAACTTCTCAAATCCCTCCATACATTTTCAAGCCCAAATCCGTTCCGGAATATGAAACTGGATAGCAAGAACATCTACAGCAACAAAGATTACAGCAGGACATCTCTGTTCAGTAAATATTACAGTCATTACCTGCTTATTGTTTGACATAACTGTGAATGTAGTCTTTCAAACCTAGATTTTAGAGCAGCCTGAGCTTTTATCTCACAGGGATTAATTTTACATACATTTACCTCATTATTTGAAACATTGGCATTCTTTAATATGGACACCTAACATAGTAACATTATCTATATGACAGAAAATAAAGAAATGCATAATAGGTCCCCTTTGATAGTTATTGTAAAGAACACAGTGCATTCACTCTTTACATAGGCTTATAAAATAAAAACAAAATAGGCATAAAATAGATAAATAAATAGAATAGTGGGCCAGACTAGAACTGGATCTGATTAAATAAGCCTGGCTCATAGACCTACACAACATTCCACCTTTTGAAACTGACATGAAACTACCTATGCAAGTTGACAGCTTAAAGGGCAAGACCTTAGCCTTAACTGAATCAATTATATCATTAGACTTCAAAGTCTCATAAGTTCCCTTTAAAACACCAGCAACGAGAGGCTATTTAGTAACAGACAATGTGATCAAAACATGAACTGCTCACATTGGTGAATACGTCGCGTACGAGTAACCCCTATTCACCTTTTGTTGTATCAATTGCCTAAATACTGTTAATTCAGGCTCTTCCACTCCAAGTCCGAAATGCTTACTCAGAACCCGTAGTATTTACATCTGGCCAAACAAATCTGATGCAGGCAGCAAGGAGCAGCAATATTCCGTAGGAATTGTACTGAAAACGACTTAAGTTCCACAAGCTTTCTGTCAAGAATCACAATCCACAATGAATGCAAATCCAAGTCAATACTAATGGGCACAGACCTGCTCACTGTAGAGGTCACATGTAAATTGGAGAAATCTGGAAGGTAATTTCCTGTTATGAGTGCCCACAATGTTCCAGTCCTTCACATCATTTTTCTTCATTACATCATCATCATCTTCATTACAACCCTGTGATTCTCTCAAATTACCCATCTGAGTTATTCCAACATGTAGAAAAAGTTTCTTTGAAGTCCTCAATCAATTGAGCGCAGTCACTGAAACAGATACGGACTGTAGGCTTTTTGGAGCAAAATCACTAGCACTCAATCGCTTAGAAAATGTCAAAAGGAGAATCTTTTGGTCTGTATGTATTGCAAGAGAGATTTGGCTTCCATTTTGGTCTGACCAGAGCCATTCTACAAACTACCTCAGCACTTCTAATATGACATCATATAAAGGCAAAACTTGACTGATAGACTCACATTTTGACATCGTGGAACATACAAGCTCAAGACAGGGTCCGTCGGGGTGAAGGTCTTATGTATGCGTAAAGATCGTGAATTTCTGCTGGCTCCAGTCATGAAATGGTGCAATGAATTTTAAACCTTAAGGAACCTTGGGGACGTTTTTGACCAGGAAATGTTCTTTGCCTCAGACAAAAAACAAGTCTCTTGCACAGCCTTTTTATGAAAATTAGAAACATCCTGTCTCAAAAGGATGCAGAAAAACTAGTCCATGCATTTGTTACCTCTTGACTAGACTACTGTAATTCCTTATTATCAGGCTGTCCCAATAACTCTATGGAAAGCCTCCAGTTAATCCAAAATGCTACAGAATAAGTACTTCCTGGAACTAGGAAAAGAGATCATATATATATATTAGCTTCTCTGCACTGGCTCTCTGTAAAATTCAGAGTAGTATTCAAAATTCTTCTCCTTATGTACAAAGACCTTAATGACCAAGCTCCATCATATCTTAAAGACTGCATAGTAATCTATTATCCCAGTAGAACACTCCGCTCTCAAAATGCAGGCTTACTTGTGGGTCCTAGAGTTTCTAAGAGCAGGATGGGAGGCAGAGCCTTCACCTATCAGGCTCCTCTCCTGTGGAACCAGTTCCCAGTTTGGATTCGGGAAGGAGACACTCTCAACAATCGAGATTAAGCTTAAAACTTTGATTTTAGATAAAACTTGTAGTTAGGGCCGGCTCAAACAAGCCCTGAACCATACCCTAGTTATGTTGCTATAGACCAAAGCTGCGGGAGGGACTCCCATGATGCATTGCGCAGCCCTGTCCATAAGTATTTGGACAGTGACAGTTTTCATAATTTTGCCTTTGCACACCACAACAATGGATTGGAAATAAAGCCATCATGTGATTGAAGGGTTGACCACAAAAATCTCTCTGATCTAACTCTAGTCTATAAAAGGTAGGGTAAAAGGTAGTTAAATTGTAAAGGGTAATACTAAGAGGTGTTTTTACAATTTTGTCCAGCCCATTTATATCAACGATGTTAGGCTAAAAAACTGAAACACCTCTCAGTGAAACACAGTACAATTAAACAGCACCACAAAGTACATCCTCCAAAATGATCGTAAAGTTAAATGAACACCCCTCTAAAACAGTTTCAACACTGAAAATTGTAACCTTCATGAAGGCATTAGAAGATGATCCATGCAAACATTATATGATGATCTAAACCTGGATAAATCATAATTGGCATAGGGATAATACTGTAGGTGTTCAGGTGTGTCCTCAGCTCCAGTCATGTAGTCAGTGAGTTGGTAGGTTTAACAAAAGAAAGCCTGTATGTCACGAGAAACAGAGGAACCCAAAAGCAAGACACTGAAGAAGAGGAGTCACCACAAAAACCAGGGAGTTTATTCAGATAGCTGAATGTGGAGCAGGACTTTTAGGCTTGGGAGTTGAGGGAAGGTGTCAGTGGGCAGGTGGGGAGTGGAGAGAGGAGCAGGGGAGGGCGGAGGTAGTGATGGAAGAGGGTGGAGGTGATGGGCCGAGTCAGAGGCAGGCTTGAGGGGTAGCAAGCTGCAGATGGAGGAAGTTGCCAGAAGGTAAAGCAGGGAGAGTTGCAGTTTTGTGTGGAGATGAAATGGTGAAGCAGGCAGGCAGGTAGAGTTGGGAATGTGGAGAATGATTAAGATGGCAGAGGTACTGGAGCATGGCACTCAACAGGAAGGAACAAACTGGAAGGCAAGCCATAATCCTGAGCAATAGAAGTTACACATTAGTCACATGAAGCAATGCAAGGAAGACCGTCAAGGAACAAACTCAGACTGACCAGACTGGTGAGAACAACACTCTGGCAAAGAGTGGCTATAGAACCAGGAAATATATACTGTAGTCTTAATGAGAAGATGGGAGGCAGTTGTGTTGGCTGATTGGTGGCAGGTGGCTGAGAGCGAGAGAGAGAGAGAGAGGGAGAGAGACGGAGGAGGGCCACGCCCCCAGGAAGACACATACACACATATAACAAACAAGGGAAACATTACTGTACTTCATTGTTCATTGTTGTTCATTGTTGTTCACTGGCCATGACACTATACTGTGCTCCATTAAAACACGTAAGGCTTTGTGACCGAGTGACCCGTTGAGCCACAACAAATATAAAAAAGCGGTTAGTCCCAGTTTCATTTTTACAACAGCAGCAGTGAATGAAGCAGTTGTTTTGCATCTGTTTCAGTGATATTTAACCGGTGAACACACCTCTACAGTGCTGTTAGACTGGCATTTTGTTAATTCTGAGGTTAATGAGTGTCTATAAATCCTGGGCAGAGTTTCCTGCTACAGAGGTATGGGCAGAAATATGTATCCCTTGAAATTGAATTTGAATCATTTATATTTGAATTTGAATTCCTAAACTTTATTAATAGAATTAAAAACTGAATTTGAATCACATAATTTGAATTTGTACTGTTTAACTTGAATAATTGCATTGGAAACATGAATCTCAATAGTGTAGGATAGTTCTGAACAGAACACAGAGACATCAAAGACCTCTTGGAGGAGGCAGAAGATAAAATTTATATGTAAAGCTGCCCTGCTTTGACCATTAGCTAATCTCTAGGATTTTCTTTCAACCTACATGGAAATACATACATAATACAAGACTATCAAAATGGGATTAAGAAGAAAAGGGAATCCAACATCACTTTTGACAGAAATAACAAAGGAACCATAATGTGTGCTTGAAGACACATTCACTCACATTCACTTCAAGACACTTTCCCCCAGATATTTCAAAGCTAACTCCTCTTCATTGCCCCTCGTCTATTCCCTTCTAGACAAGAAAATGTGTAATCTTAAATTGTTACAATGCCATGACTGTATTAACTTTTTAATTGTTTTAATGTGTACAGTTGTATTCTTATTTATATTAGAGATCTATCATTTATTGCTCAATTCTGCAAGTTATGTCTGTTAAACTTATGTATTAATATTTCCATAACCGTTAGAGATTAACACGTGATGTTTAATCTAATTTTAATTGCCCGAGCATGAGAACACTCTTTATTCATTGTAATTTTTTAATATCAAAATAGTGTTATTTAGGACCTTGTCTTAAAAGAAAGAAAATTAAGCATGTGACATCTCGACTCAACCGGACAGCCTGCCCAGAGGGAGGGCGAGCCGACCACAGATTGGCCAGGCATCTGTCTGAACCGCCTACCTAAAACTTTTGCCATAAAAGACGTTCACTGGAATGCACCTTCGGATTATCCTTTGTTACCGGTGCTATATCTGTCCGGTCTCTGCGTGGCTCCGCCAATCTCAACTACAATCGAATCTTAACCCGAGCATCAGAACAACAGATCTTTATTAATTATAATTATTCTCCGCTGCTGCATCATCACCTTCTTCCCTGCTGTGGGCACCACCATGCTAAATCAGCTGTGCTACAGACACGTGAGTCTTATACCTTCTTTTTCGTTTAACTGGGTGAATTCGGGAATTACAGTTGCCTTCTCTGTCGAAACGTGATTCCAAATTCACCATCGTTTTACAAGCCGCTTCGAGTGACGGTCAGATTTTGGTTTGCTCATCTGCTACATACTTTCCCTGCCAAACTGTGGGCTCAACAGTCATATAGTCTACCAAAGACTACCGAACTGTCACTACTCACGGTAGTGACTGACTATGTGATATCACTGATAGTGACTGATTATATGATTGTCTTTGTGCAATAAATGATTTACATATAAATGTGTTGCCTTGGTTTTCTGTAACTTACTTTGAGTCACTTTACGCATCCAACTCTTTGTCACTTGTTCTGACTAAATGCAGGTTTAATTCTTACCCAAAGTTAATTGTGCATTACAGACACTCGTTACTGATCACCAAGTGAAATGGTTTTATTAGTTTTATTATACTGTTATGAAATTTAATTCATTTTCTCTGAAACTGTATTTGACCCTCACTGAAAATTAAACTCTCTATATACTTCCACATTAAGTTCTCATAATTCAGCTTCAGTTCTTTCAATTCAATTTCAGTTTACTGAGACAAACATCTGGTTGTCGAGGAAGAGCAATCTAGTGCAGATTCACAGAAGTCCTTTTCGTGTTAAAATAACTGTACAGTTTAATTATGAATAAAATTAAAAGTCTAATGGTCACTCCTTCTGCTAAATGTCACACGCACAACACATATTCTGCTGAAACAGCTGTGGACTACAACAAACAGTTGCTAACTTATGCCATATGAGCTAACGTTAACTCTATGTTAAACTCTATTGGCAAATATTTTCAATTTGTGTCTTCACATGCTAGTAGGCTAGTTCAATTTTAAAAACTATGACAGCCAAAATGTGGTTTATGCTCGTTGACAAAACAAAACAATGCTACAACAATAGCTATGATGTTAGCATCAGTTAAACAGTCAACAGATCGTTAAATATATATGGTAAACTGATATTATGGTGTTTGACAGCCCAGTCCCAGCCTCATCCATGATCAAAAAAAATTTTTTTCAACGTGTGTCAATCCATAGAAGTCCATGGATCAATGGGAGGGAAATAAATGGTCAAAAACATACAGCAGGCTGTGACTGGTTGAAAAAGAGTGAATCTTCAATATTCACTGTGTTTACAAACAGGCCAAGATTGCTTCCTCAACGACCAGATGTGTGTATCAGTACTCTGAAATTGAAATGCAAGAACTGAATTTGAATTATGACCGCTTTTAATGTTGTGGCTGATCAGTGTACAGATTCAGAGCAAATGAATTCAAATTCATAATATTACATTCAGTTTCAAGTTTATTAAAATTCAGTTTGAAACTAAGAAATTTAATTTCAAATTATGTGACTCAAATTCAATTTTTAATGCAATTACTCCAGTTGAGCAATTCAAATATAAATGATTCAAAATCAGTTTCTAGTGACACATTTTTCTGCCAATACAAAAGATTCACAATGACATCCTCTCTCTTGGTCTTTCTCTAAAATGAGCACTGAAAGTAGTATAGTTAAGGAAAGAATTGAATTAAAATGAATATTGGATGATAAAACATTTTCAGCACAGCCATAAGTAAAAAAAATCATATTAATAACAGCTAATCCTCAATACAGAAATGACAGAGACTGTTTCTGCTGTGGAGGCATCAGAGACACAGACGAACAGTAACATGATTCTGTTAGAGTCATATTGCAATATGAATAATCAGGTTATGGTCTATATCATAACATGGATATGGTTAAAACCAGGTTAATGCATAACAGGGAGTAGTGTGCACGTGACTGACAGATGATCTGGATGGCATGACATAGAACAGAAGCTGAATGAAGTTAAATTTGAAATATTAAAGTATTATAAAAATAATACAATTTGTCATAAAATAATCTAATGAAAAATCAGGCCCCTCAGGGACACCAGCTGATGTCTCATCTAGGGCACCAAAATGTTCAGAGACAGCCTTGATTTTAATTGGTGTCATGTGGGAAATAAAGAGCTCCTGATATCAGCACACTGACACTCTGTTGGTGTTTGAGATGACAAATTATGAGCAGTACAGTATAGTCAATCCAAATAAGTGATCTAATTTATGAATGAATAAAACTGAACACAACTCCTTATTGAACAACTTGGAAAGAATGCCCATGAGCAAGACACTGATCCCCAAACAGCTCCTAGCTGTTTTATGTTTGGATGGAAAATGTAAAAATGGACACAAGTGTCTGCCAAATGAATGTAATGAATGTAAAACTGAATGTTAGGTTTCAGATATTAAAAATGTATTCTTCCATATGTATACCTCTGTGCTGACTGATTGTAAAACTGATGACGTAGAGGAGTGCAACTTACTCTGTATACAAAAGAACACTGACGCAGAAATCTTTATGACACGTTTTGGCTCAGTAATAATAGACACTGCATGCACATGGACTGTGTTGACAGTAATGGCTAGATAGCTATATCACTGAACTAATCCAAAAGAGATGGAGCCAAAATATGAAGAATATGAGGAAGAGACAAACACAGAGTCATAGACCCTTTAGGTTTGGGGATGGAAAAGTGGTTTTTTTACACCAGAAAGTTCGAAATTCCTGCACAAATTGGACAGACTAAGTGTCATATTGAAACTGAAGCTGTCCCAGCAACGATTCCACTACTTTTGAGCAAGGCATCATTGAGAAGAGCAGGAACAGTGCTAGATATGGAAAATAACACTGCAGTGATATTCATTCAACCTTTAAAACTTAAATTTACAAGCTCTGGTCATTACTGTGTGAACATTATAGACAATGAAGACAAAAACACTCAAGGTGATGGCCATGTCTCGGTAGCTGCTGGAGATGCCACTCTAAAGGAACAGAAGAATGAAGCTCTTGAAAGGCAGGCAGCATTTTGACCACAAAGACATCCTCTGAAATAGTGAAACACTTTGTCCATGTCTGGATGAGCATGCATGGTCCACCTCAAAAAATGTTCAGTGACAATAGGGGAGAGTTGAACAAAGATGGGGTGAGATATATGGCAGCAAACTTCAATATAGAAATAAAGACAACATCTGCATACAACCCAAGGAGCAATGGACTTATGGAGCAACACAACCAAACACTTAATGAGATCATAATGTAAGTGAAGACAAGTAACAGTTCTGACCATGACACTGCTTTGGACTGGGCTCTTATGGCAAAGAACACCATGAAAAATGTCCATGGCTACAGTCCTCATCAGTTGGCGTTTGGACAGAATCCCAACCTGCCCTCTGTGCTAACCGACAAGCCCACAGCTTTAGAGCGCACCACAATTAGTGAATGGGTGGGAAAACACATCGCTACTTTGTAAGCATCAAGAAAGGCTTTTACAGAAGTATAATGTTCAGAAAGAATACAGAGAGCACTGCACAAGAAATTATGTCACACAGATGAGAAATATGAAATGGGTGACAAAGAGAGTGGGTACATGAGAGTGGATTGTCCAGAGTGGAAAGGACCAGGAGTTGTCATTGGTCAGGATGGTTTACTGTTGTTTGTCAGACATGGAGGAACCTGCATTACGGTACACTACCTCAGACTGAGAAAAAGTGAATACATAGAGTGACGATCGACATGTCATAAAGGATGATATAGAAAAAAACATTTTGCAAAGACAGGAGATGACAGGAGCTGCTGACAACAACATGAAGGGCACAGAAACTATAACCAAGAAGCAGCAGAGTTTGATGCAAATTGAGCACAGTGGAGCAAAAACTAGGGTGCAAAATGAAGCAGCACAGCACACAAATGACAACATAGGAATCTATAATGGTACAGAGCGAGGAAGTGAGATACATCTAAAAAAAGGGGCAAGTTCTGAAATACAGACAGTGGATTTTTACACACAGCAGATGTCCTAGGGCTTGCAGGCAAGCTACATGTAATTACAAAAACTGGTACAATCTTGGCAATACGGATTCAGTTGACATATCAAGTTTAGAGAGCCTTCAGATAGAGCCCCCTATTAAGGATGTTAATACCAGAGATGTCAATGAGGATGTATGGGAAACAAAAGATCTATCATTTGACCTAGCCGAACAAGAAGAGATAAAGAGCGATAACAATGTGTTTATGGAAGTTCAGGAAGAGGGACAAAAGTGTCTCTCCAGAATTGATTTGGCTACAATCTGTCAAACTGCTAATCCTATCAAGATGAATTTGAATTAAGATTAAGTAAAAGCATTGTATGACAGAAAAAAGAAAATATTTGGTCATTCGTTCTGCTGATAAAGGAGCGTCTGTCATTATGTCACTTGAACAATATAAAGGAATCAACAGTCTCTTGTCTGACACCTGTTGTTATCAAAAGAGGCAATTTTTTTTTTACAGTACTTTCAGAAGAGGTTGGATTACAGAACATGGAAAAGAGTTACTTTGCATAAAATATCCTATCTGTCCTGCCTAAAATTCATAAATCTCTCCAAGATCCTCCTCTGAGACCTATCGTGGCTAGTACTGGCAGTATGATGAAACATCTGTCCGAATTTGTTGATAATTTTATTAGAGAATATATTACCACTTTGTCATCTTTTCTTGGTGATACCGCTGATGTTTTGAATGTTGTAAATAGAATTTGAATGTAAAGACAATGAACTGCTTGCGACTTTTGATGTACAGTTTGTACACTTGGATGCTCCATTTGTCTTGAAGTTTTATCACAGTATTTTAACAAACACCCTGCTAACACTTTGCCACCCAACAATTTTCTCCAGATCTAGAATGAGATGATTCTCTCCATGGACTTTTTCTAAAATTGCTTCATTTAAGACGTATATTGATGATACCCTGATAATCTGGAGAATGAACTCTCAAGAATTGCACAAGGTTTTCAGATTACAACACTAAATATATGTGGTTTTTAGATCTCATGATTTCCATAAGTGATAATGGTACACTAAAAACCACCAGCTTTCGAAAACCAATCAGCACAAACATGCTCCTCAGAGTGGACAGTAAACTAAGGAAACCTTATTAAAAAAATCCTATAGGAGAAATTCTCAGGTTACACCAAAACTGTAGTGAGGACGGCAATCAGACGCTCTGAGTGGAATGTTGCTGAACTGCCAGAATCCAGTAATGCATATGTTTTCAATAGCTAGTCTCCTTTAATGAATTTGACGCGAACTGGTAAAATAAAGAGATCACAATGATCCTTTCTGGCCCCTGTACGACCACGTTTTGAGGGAAGTTGTCATACTTACTGCCTCTTTGGATTGTTCAATTTTGTGATGACTATATATTTCTGGTCTCTATGAAACACTCTAAGATGGCTTTGACCACAAATCCTGCAGGCAAAGCACTTATTGCAGTCCCACCTCCTGTGCCCACACAAGCAGCCAAAAAAAAGCCCCTTCTCCTTTAGAAAGTGCATTTATCCCTGTGCTTCTTTCTTTTGAATTGCTGACACTCCCTCAATGAGTGATTGTGAGCACAGCGAACACTAGAAAGATATCACTGTAGAACCATGTTTTGGTAAAACCACCCTTAAATCTCTGGAATTTTCAGCTGAATCCACAGGTGCGATGGTGGTGGCAAAGCTGTTTCCTTTTACCTTTTTTATTGTCTGTAACTAGAGTTTATTTACAGCCTTTGAGCCAGTATTCCTGTTTGTACATCCCAAATATCAACAAACAAAGGGCTGGATAGAATTCTGACATGTCATTCAATGAATATGAGATCTTTGATCAGATCACAGTACAACACCCATGCAAAAAAGGGATTAGGTTTATAATGATTCCACATCCTCATGTTTTATTGACAGCCAAACCAAAGCCTTTTCCATACATACAGTAGCAATCCCATACTCATTGCTGAAGTGTTCTAGCAACACATTTTTAGCTTGAGCACAGCAATGCTCAGGAACCATGTGCTGGCAACTATGCACAGATTCTCTTGGCTGACCTCTTTTTTCCAGGTAATAAAGGCAATTGCCTCTGCTGGCCCTTTCCTTTAGCCCTTGCTCAAATGCTCTGATGAAGGGTTTATATTGAAGAGGATCCCCCTTGAATATAGGAATGTCTCTTACTTGCAATGACAATAAACATGGCTGTTGGATAAGGGTTTTTGTTACTGCACTATGGTGCAAATGTCTCCAGGTTGCTTTTCATCAATTTGCAGAGCATTGAATATGGAGGGTTGCAAAAGCTGTGATGGTTCACACAATTGTAATTTGTCATGGTAATTCTGTGATGGTAATTTCAGCGTCAGTCCACTGCTTTGCTCCACTGCAGTCCAGCTGTAATTTGTTCACTAGCTTCCTCGGACAGCAAAACAGTTGGTAGTGGGTTATTTGGTGGCATTCTGCTATGTTTTTCTCCAAACAGGTTTGTAGTCCTTTGCCTTTGGGGTTAAGTATGTTTGAAGTTGCTGTTCTTCCTGCTTCCGTCTTTAGGCAGGAATTCATAGCATTTGATTGTACATTGGAAACACTTTTTCTGTCGGAGGTCTGTAGAACTGTTAATTTAGCAGCAGATGCATCTATTTTAGCTTCCAACTGAAAATATTCTCCTTTTTTAGTTGTTGCTCAAGTCCAAAGCATGATTTTCCTTTAATGCTGCTGCATAAGCAACCAGTACAGCTCTGTCTGGCTCTGCTTCGATTCATGCAGAGGAGGTGGTGCTACTTGTACTTTGGCTGGACCGCAAAAGTGAGGCCAGCCTTATGAATGCCAATGTCTGTTACTGACTGACTGACTGAGTACACCATTGGTCAGCTGGGAGTTGGAGTTTCCCCATTAGTCATTGCTCTTTCAAAATTAATTGCCGCAAACAGTTTCTATTGCGTTATCAGAAGGTCGTTTACAGACAGTTGAGGTGTATGGTCATATATGTAGAATTGAAACCATGTGTTGAAAATAGAGGTATGGCTCAGAGGCCGTAGGTCAAAGGTCCTCAGAAGGGGTCTTGCAGTTTGAAAAGGAAGGTAATGCTTTGTAACTGAAACCATATGTGAGTGACAGTTTTTAGGAAAACAACTGTCCTATTTAAGAGTCAGTGACCAAGGCTGATTTTCAGAGTGGTTCATCAGCTTCACACCCTCTCACAAGCAGATCTGCAGATGCTTGACTTGACGCTGTACTTCTTTGTAATAAACCTTTATATGCAATCAAGACGGTGTCAGCGGAGTTTCCTTCAGCCTCTTCACATCATCAATACCATCTAATAAACTACAAGACTTTTGGTGCCACTAACTTGGTCGTGTAGTGCCCTGCTGCATCTACACCAGCATCAGCACACTGACTCCCGCTCCACGCCAGCAGTTAAGTTGAGCATTCCTCACGTTCTTGCGGCACTGGTTTGTTCGTTGAGGCTGTTGTATTTGCTGGTTTTTCATACCGCAAAGAATCATTTGTGTGTGCGTGTCATGATGTGTTGATGTTTGGTTCAGTGCTCCGTTCTAAATTTGGTTTTGTTGCGTTGCTAGGGCGACGCAAAACGGGGGAGTAGTGTAGTAAAGACGTAAAGAAAATAAGAAGTTAAAGTAGGAAACAGTAGAATAGCTTAATTAGTAGCGGTAAAGTGTGCTAAATAAACGCCATGCGAGATTAATGAAGACAGGGCCCTTATCTACCTTAACGGTAAGACATGCGTATTAGCCGCTGCGTGAAAGTTGGCTTTTAAAGAATAGTGGAATTTGACTGGAAATTAGAAGCATAACTCCGGGCCCGGAGGAATTACGAGAAATTAAATAAAGCCAAAGTAACATGATAAAAGAGGTAATGTAAAGGAAAAAAGAGGAAATACAGAGGTTAAGTCGCAGATTCGGATGAAGCCCTTAGGAAGGCGGTGTTAGATGGGCCATAAAACCTGGGATGTCACTAGGAGATGTTTCAGGTCAGTTCTAAGAACTGGAGGTGCAAAATAAGAAAATTCAATGTAAGCTCCCACTCGAACATTTGTTGATGAACTATGTCTGAAGCAGCCTCTCATTGAAATGTCTGTATCTCATTAAGGTAGCATAAATTTAGGAAAAAAGGGAAAAGTGAGCGGCAAAAATGCGTATTTTGTAGGGAAAAGTATGATTGAGTTAACTTTGAGTAATTTGGGATGATGATTGAATTGTTGTGAGCATCTGTTTGGTGTAATCTGCTCTCTGTCTTTGTTTGTTCAATGATTGGTCTGTGTGTGTCTGTCTGCTCCGTGGTGTGTCAGCGGTGTTTCAGCTGGGTGTGACTGAATGAGGAAGGTTCATGTGTGAGGACGTTTGAAACTAATGATCTATGAGTCTTTAAGGGGACTAAAATTGTTAAAAATACATATATGAGCCCTTGAGGGACGTTTGATAATATCTATGAGCTTCCATTGAGAAGACGTATTGAATCTGCTAAAATATGAGAAGAACATTTTTATTGTAGAAAAAAGTAGGGAGAACAGTGAGGATGTTTTGTGTGCACAAGAATGCGCAAGAAATAAGATAGGAAGGGAAAGATAAAAATAATCAATATTAACACATGCATTTGGTTTTGATGAGGGATCGATTGAGTGATTGATGAGCGTGTAGTTTTTCTCTGTTTTTACTCTTTGCCTCTCTGTGTGTGTGAGAGAGTGAGAGAGAAAGAGAGAGAGAGAGAGAGTGAGTGAGAGAGCGCTGCACCCCCAAACTTTAAAAAATTGGATTTGATTTATAATAAGGGAGTATAAGGAAATTATTACTATGCCGAAGAAGGATGTTAATACTTTGAAAGCAATCACTCCGGTTGATGTTGTGCAGAAGAGTAACCCCCTAATTAAAGGTGTAGAAAAAATGTCGGAAAAGTGGCATAAGCGTTGGCCTGAAATCGACCAACCTTGGTCAGTGGTAGGGACACTCAACCCAGATGTAATTAAAACAATGCAGGTGCTTATACCCACATATAAGGTGGATCAGAAGAAACGTAAAAAAAGGGACAGAAACGCAAAGAAAAAAGACAAACAGAGCTTGGCATTCTCCAGTTGTTTGAAAATGAGGGACAGAAATTATTGTAAGCTGCAAAAGATAAGAGGGAGAAAGGCGCAGAAGAAATAGAGAAGAATGCAAAGGAAGTAGAAAAATTAATGGCAGAAACTGATACACCATTCTCACATACGGCCCCAATAAAGAAACCCCCACCTGAGGTTAAGTTAAGTTTGAGGAGATTTATCTCCAACTTTCAGTGATTAGTCAGGAGGGTAACTATCACATTACAGATGAGAATGAGCGAATAATAGAAACAGGAAGAGCGGAAACAACCATAAATATGTATCCAAACACCAAAAGTAAAAAGAAAATGGCTCGTTTAGAAACTAAGGGGGGACTAAGGATCAAGAGGATGGAAATTTGAGATAATGATTAGAGTGATTCAGATAAAATATGGATGGATATGACCCAGCAGTCAGACGGATACTGGCTAAAGCGGAGAGAAGAGGAGTTAAAACGTGGAGGAAAAAGGACCAAGAACATGACAGCTCCAATGAAAGTGAGAATGGAAACAGCGATGGAGACTCGGAGAACAAGGGTCCATCATTTTTAAGAGGGTTTTTCCCAAGGGCATCCAGTACCAGATATGGAGAAGACAGATGGAAGACTTTAAGAGAGGTTGAGGAACGTATTGATCAATGTCTTATTGACATAAACAATTCTACCAGTCAAGAAAGTCGGGAAGCACTGGAGAATCAATTACAGGAATTGCAGATAGCTAAGAAAGAATTACTAAAGAAAGACTCTAAAAAGTCAGACACTATGATATACTCATTACGCCCAAGATGGGGAAAGTCACCAGATAAGATGTGTCCAGTGGTTATTCGAGGACAGAATCTGGAGTATAAGCTCTGGCAGAATACAGATATGTCAGACATACTTGAGAAGTTACCTACTTTTCAAGATGGAGCGCATCCTTGGATTTCAAAGTTGGAAGAGATTATGGTGGGAAAACAGTCTGCCATAGGAGATATTAAGAGACTCTTGGCTAACCTCCTTGGAGTCCCAGCTATGGAAGAGATTTTACAGAAAGCGGGATGGATGGATGGAAAATGGATGAAGGGCCCTGAACAAGGACACTGTTGGAATAAAATATCAAGACTCAAAAAACCAGCCACACTACAACAAGAGTCGACACTGCTGAGGAGCTGCAGTGTGATACCTTCTAATTGTCTTCTCTTAAATATATGTATACATTCTACTGTGTTAGATGTAATCTGTGATATTGATAATATTCAAAGTAGGACATTTATATGCTGAGTCCAAAATGATAATTTGCTTTACTTCGGGATCTTTTCGCTTTAATTGCTTTAAGAATGTTGTTCTCTGTCAGAAGGTAAATACACTGGGACCTAATTTATTTTCTTTTTCTCTGTGCTTAGGGAGATTGGTGCTAGGCATGGAAAGGTCCATTGGAGGGTCAGATGGGACGACCAGCCTGAATTTGGACATTATTTTGTTTTATTTTCTGAGGTTTCCATATGTATTTGCTTAGGACATATCTCTATATATGTTTTTACAAATTCTTTTTAATTGGCTTGGAGTACTATATGTGGTCGCTTAAGGCAGCGAGGACCGTGAGAGTTATTTCCTGTCCTGATTGATCGATGAAACTTGTAAAAAAGGAAGCTGCCTGACAGGTTTTTGCTCTCACACTACATAAATTCGTTGTCTGGCTAAAGTTAAGCGGCAACAAGCAGTATAGGAGGAACTGTCTTTCTTGGTACATTTGTAAACATGCATGGGTAATTCTTTTCTTTTTTGAGGCTCTGCAAGCCTCAAAGGGGGAAAATGAGGTGTGAGCAACAGTGTTGCCATATTTGCGCCTTTGTCACTAGATTTACTGATTTTTCACACCCCTTTACCGACTTTTCTTCACAAAAGCACCTAGCGACAAATCTAGCGACTTTGTGAACAAAGCTTAGCTACTTTCCTTAGAAGAGAATGACCAGAAATGCCCAACGAGCGCAAGGTCAGGCTTTCCCTCTGCAGGCACACCTCTCTATATATCTCATTCATTTGAGCACACAGCAGCTGCACGGACATGAATGAGCTTCTAACCTTCTCTCTGAGTGACCATTTTACAGATAAATGTTGCTGAAATCACATCCCAGCCATTATGTTTAATGTATGTGTATGGTGATTTTATTCATTCACCAACCTTAACCACGTGTTATTATTATTGTAACCATGATAACAAAGGTCCATTAAGCTTAATGAAGTTTTTATTTTAACCCAAACCATTATCTTTTCCAAAACCTTACCAAGTAGTTTTGGGACCTAAACCTAACCAAACCATGACTGTTTCACACCTTTAACCGCATGTTCATTATTGTTACCATGGTGACGAAGGTCAAGTACGCCTGCCGCTGCTCCCAAGGAACAAATGATCCATGTGGTCGTTTATGTTGGAGGACCTGTTACAAATAATTCTAGCGCACTTTTAATAATACGAGTGAATAAAGTCAATTGTCCTCCCTCATCAGCCACCCATGCATCGAAATTACACTGTTATGTGTGCACCCAAAATTAAATGGCCATTCACAAGTTCGCAGCACAATACATACCGCAATACATATTAGGTGCAGTGAGATGATTCAGGTGTTGAGCAGACTCTGCAACCAGTGCCGGAACAGCAGCTCTCAGTGTCCTTAAACAGGCAGATGGCCATGTCTGATAAGAAGAAACATGTGAGACGACTCACATACTGCAGCACGGCTGAAGTGAACAGAATTGATGTACAGTACACAGAGGTAGTACTTCAGCACTAGATTTAACCTTGTCTAGAAATGTATCTGTATCGGGTTACTTAGAAGAAGACACAATTTTCAAAACTTAATTAAATATAAACAAGCACAGACAATGGTGAAAAGAAGCAAAGTTGGCAGGCATTTTGTAATAAAACTGGAAGACTGTAGGAGATAGGAGAACAAGAGGAATGAAAAGGGAATGGCAGTGCCCAGTGTTAAAAATGGAAGAAGAAACAGCAATGTCTGATGAAGAACAAGACTGGGACATGACCTAGTGTATGGCTAGATCACCCTTTATCTGTTTGCTTCTCTCCTACTGTCTGTGTTCCCATATACAGTATTTTAATACAGCCGAACTCCCAATGTTCTTATTTACATGTTTTTCTGTTTCTGTTGTCAGACAATGGAACAAGTATGAAATAGTGACTGAAACACGGCCCATTAAGACTACATGTTAACCAGCATTCACTTCAAAGCCATTTCCAAGCTGTTTCTCTGCACTTCTAAAATCCGGAACGTTATAACCGCAACGTTGTCTGACAAAATAATCGTACATATAAGTTAAAGACAGCGGCTGTGATGGGATTTCGGCTATAGTTATCTGAAAAATTATCACTCAGAGAGAAGGTTAGAAGCGCATTCATGTCTATGCAGCTACTGTGCGGTCAATTGAATGAAAGGAAGTAACAAGAGCAGCTGGAGTTTTTGATAGGAGGGAAGGCACTGATTTACTGCAGGAGAAATGAGGAAGCAATAGAGAATTCTGGATTAAGAGCTCCCGGAAAGGACAAAATATGTCATATAATGCTAAATCATCATCAGGTGTCATGGCTTTGAGGTTTATATATTAAAGTATGGGAAGAGGGAACATTGCCAGACGCTGGAAAGAGGTATGATTATTCCTATCAGGAAACCTGTCAAGGACCTTTCAGGTTCAATGAATTATAGACCAAATGCTCTCATATCACATATAAGTAAAATAATGGACAGAATGATCACAGAGAGATAAACATTTTTATATGGAAAATAGAGGAATTCTATCATCTTATCAGAGTGTTTAGTTTAGGAGGGGTACAGGAACCATGGATCCTGTCATTTACTTGGAAACAGAGATTAAGCAAACCCAGATTAATAAAGAATCAGTTTTGGCAGTATTTTTTGATCTAGGAAAGGCATATGATATGATATGGAAGGAGAGATTAATGATGAAATAGGTAGATATGATAGGAATAACAGGAAAAACATTTAATTGGATCAAGGATTTTTTGTTTGACAGATTTACTCAAGTCAGATTTGGAACAGTTCTATCTAGACGATACATTGGTAGACAATGTTTCTTCTCAGAGCAGTGTCATTAGTCCAATACTGTTTTCCATCATGATTAATGATGTGTTCTTTCAAATCCAGTATGATATTGGTTGATTATTGTTTGCAGAACACGGAGCCTCATGGAAAAGAGGAAAGAATATTAGTATTATTAAACAAAAGATACAAGATGCAGTTTAAGTGGTTGAAAAATTGTCCTACTTTTGGGGATTTAAGTTTTCAGTCGGAAAAAACAAAAATATTAACATTCACCAGAAAGGAAATGACATGGAACGTTACCATGCTGGAAGTAGCCATTAGAAGATGGTAAATTGTGGCCATAAAGGGATGCACATGGTCAGCAACAATACTCAGGCTGTGGCATTCAAACTATGATTTATTGGTACTAAAGGACCAAAAATGTGATAAGAAAGTGTGGGAAATTTATTTTTATATACTACTGGATGCAATCATTATTTTCATATACTACTGATTGTGATTTTTTTTTTTTATTATTAGATGTTTTCAGTAAGACACCATTATAAATAAGAATCTGAAAATTAAGAGTGCTGATTCAGAGAAACTTAGGGAAGAATGTGCTTGCATCAGAATATAATGGTCTACGTAACCAAGTGATACAATGTCCAAAGATACCAGCTACTGAAAAATGTAGACACCATTATTTTCCACAAAGTTACTAATCATAGTAAGAAACGCCAGAGAAATGAAACAACGGCATCTACAGTCAAGGTCAGGCCATGGAGGTGAGATGATTGGAGTGTGCTTATCATTAGGCCCACAGAAGGAGGAGAGATTGGTAATATAAAAATTAATGTACAACTGAGATAATTAGGTGATGCTCCCGAGATCAGCTCGGTTTATTGTATTCTGTTTTAATATACAATAAATTTACTTCACATTGAACTCTGAAGATTGTATGGTGCATCATTACTGAAGGTTGCGAATCGTGTGGAAGAGAATTGGAACTCGTCTGGCCGTGGTGAAGGTTTTCTCCTGCAAAAGCATTCCCCAAACCATTACACCACCACCCTGGACTGCTGATACAAGATAAGTCAGGTCCATGGATTCATGCTGTTGATGCAAAATTCTGACCCTACCATCTGCATGCCTCAGCAGAAATCCAGATTCATCAGACCAGGCTACGTTTTTCCAGCCTTCAACTGTCCAGTTTTGGGGAGCCTGTGTCCACTGCAGCCTCAATTTTCTGTTCTTGGCTGACAGGAGAGGAACCCGACATGGTCTTCTGCCATTGTAGCCCATCCGCCTCAAGATTGGATGCATTGTGCATTCTAAGATGCTTTTCTGCTCACCACTGTTTTTAAGGAGTGGTTACCTGAATTACCATAATCTTCCTATCAGCTCCAACCACTCTGGCTGTTCTCCTCTGACCTATCTCATTAACAAGGTGTTTCTGTCTGCAGAACTGCCACTCACTGGATGATTTTTTTTGTTTTTGGCACAATTCTGAGTAAACTCTAGAGACTGTTGTGTTTGAAAATACCAGGAGATCAGCATTTTCGAAAAGATTCACAACAGCCCGCCTGGCACCAACAATTATGTCACGGTCAAAGACACTGAGATCACTTTTTTTTTTTGACGTTTGATGTGAACATTAGCTCCTGACCCTTTATATGCATGATTTTATGCATTAAACTGCTGTCACATGATTGGCTGTTTGGATAATTGCATCAAAACAGGTATACAGGTGTTCCTAATGAAGTGCTTGGTGAGTGTACATTGCCCCAGTACCATTATCAGTAACACCACCATGGTTACTCCTTTCAGTATCAGCTGATTTCTCTATCATGGAGAGCTTTTACAGTGGGTAGAGCTGTGGGTAGAGCTGTAATATTTCTGACTGTAAATAAAATATTTGTGTCAATACTTTTATTATCAGTAGGGTAAACATCCAACTTTTGTAATGATAAACTTTATTGTGAGAGCAGAGTTCACAATAGAGGAGGAAACAGGATATAATCCATCCAATGAAGATAAAAACACGTGTATATTAAACAGAAAAAAAACAGAGAAGATGCTGGATATAGACATAGGTTCAGGCTATCCAGATAAATACTAAATGGCACTGATCGGTTTGTAAATGTGCTTGTATTATACTGTCAAAAAAAAATAAAAATAATCACAAAACAATCATGAAATCATCCTTATCTGCTTATCTTCTTATTATGATGTACATCCAGAAAATTGCAACAAAATGGCAATTAAATGTTACCAACTCAACAGCTGGAGGACAGCCTTTCCCTCCAGCCATTGACTGCAGCACTATAGATGTGACTGGAAGGACTGCAGCACAAAAATGTTACTGATTCTTGATCTGACAGCTGCCAGTCAGTGTAGCTAATTTTAATTCCAAACAAAGCCTTCAAAACTGCCTGTAAGAACAGAGTACAGAGATGTCTTTGAGGGAAGTATGGAAAGCCATTTTAGTCACGACTGAATAAATAAACATACATAAAAAAATAAATATACTTGTGATAAATAAATAAATAAATGTCTATGAAATATATCATGAAATTAAAAAAACATGGCAATTAATGCATAAATATATTTTTAAAAATGTATATATAAATACATAAATGAGCCAGGGTAATTCAGTAAATAAATAAATAAATAAATAATTCTTTAGTTCAAAATGGCGTTTTTCAAAAAGACTACTTTTATTCATTTCAGGGGACTCTTTATTTCCTAATGCCACATTTATTTTCCAGCTCTTTTTAATTCCATCTGCTATATTCAAATCGATGGGGTGTGGTAATCTCATAGATTCAGATCCAAGCAACAGCACCGGTTACCTTCAGAGGCAGCTACATTGGAGAGATCAGGAGATCACAGTGGCTGGTCGCTCATAAACAGTAAATAAGCCTTGTCGCGGCTCTTGCTGTTTTCTCACTAAAACTTGTGGGATGATGCTTCGCTCATTTTTTTTTTTACACACTCTCTTTATAGTGTCATGCAGCCAAGCAATGTTTAAATAGTTTTCCTGCCCAAAAGCATAGCTAACTGTTAGCTCAAGCAGAGAGCCGGTGCTAAATAATCAGTTTGGTTGACAGGCAAACTAGGCAGCTAACTGCTATAGTTGACTTAGCTCACAAACAGCTGTATGCTAATGTTACTTTGTTTATTATTAATGTCAGCACTTCTGCATCTCAGTGGATATTTGCAAAGGTAAGGCTGTGTGAAATGTCTACACTTACAGTAGAAATTAGTTAACCTAGTCATTAAAATCACAGCTGTAATGGCTGCACTGACTTTGACATTATTTTTATTGATTAAGTTTTAGTGTGGTCTTTATGTTCACAAATGTGTACATTACCAATATTGTGAGTGAGGATGCAGATTATACAGACCAAAGTAATGTTGTGATTAATTTAATAACTGTCCTGTGTTCCTTTTTGATAGGGGTCGGTCCTCTATGGGTAAGCTGATGTATAAATTCACCAATGCTAAAGGTCATCATCAACAACGTGGTATACTGAGGCTACCCACCGTATGACTGCACCTGGATAACATGGAGAGAGTCAGGCTGAAACTGGCAACAGGGTAGCTGACATACAGTACAGTGTGTAATTTGGGAAGTAAGCTGTTAGTTATTTTGGGCTCTGTGGTCTCGCTTATTTGAATTGAAATGAAACAATGACTGACTAAAGCACTGACTGAACTTTGAACAGTCTATGTTTACATCTATGCTGGGTGAACAGTGAAACAACTGTAGCCTCCTTTTTTACATATTCTGCCAATTTTAGGACAATGAAGGAAGATGACAATCTTAAACATACAGCCAATGCAGCCTGAGAGTTTTTATGGCCCCGCAGTGGGATGGTCTTGACTTGCAAAGTCAGTAACCTGACCTCAGTCCAGCTGAGCAGGGGTGTAAGTGACACCCCTGATCAGCTGGGGTGTAAACTAAAGGCAAAATGTCAGTCTGCAGTTTAGGCCTAGCAGAGCATCACCAGGGGAGATACCATGCATCTTCTGATGTCTATGAATCAGTAAACGAATGAAAAGATTTGACCCCAAATATTAGACTACATAACTAAACTTTCTTTTAACTGATGGAATTATCTTTGCTCCACTAAAATTGGAGAACTTTAGCTACAAGTAAAAACTGAACCTACAATTCCTGCACTGTTCATCTGTGGATGTAAAGTCACGTATAGTCATGGCTTTACATGCCAGCGTGTTGAAGCATAGATCAGTTACCACAAAACAAACAAAGAAAGTTAAACTGTCAATTTTTTTTTTTAGTTTTAGCAGCATCTAGTACACATCCCTTGTTGGAAAATTTGGAATAGATGATATGTTAAGAGTTATTCATTGAGTTTTACCTTTGTATTTTTCAGGTCTTCTTGCTCACACCACCACACACAGGCCCCCTACGCATGTGTTGGGGTCTCAACACATTACTGCTATCTGAGTTCCTGACTGTAACTACCAAGAGATAGCTGGAGCCTGAATCTGGCTTTCACAGAGAAAAATGTTTTTTGCTCCTGAGAGCAAAGGACTAAGACATAAACTATGCTGGGAATTTACATTCCAAGTAGTTACTGAAAAATTAACAATAAAGTATTGTAGAATTTGTATTAATCAGTGATGGCAGAAATCCAGAGAGGTCCCATACAATTTAATAACAAATGTCTTATCTATAAGACATTTGGTTTGACATATATTAATAATATAATAGGTTTGAAAAGATGTGTAATTTCAATACAGATAATTGTAAATAGGAAGTAAAAACATTCCAAGGCACTTTAAGTCCTGATTATAATAAAAAGCCATTAATTTTGTTTCATTTAAATACAGTTTTTCATGTACAGATTGTAATTGGGGTTATAAATAGCTGATTCATGGGTTATAATTAATCAGAGTTTTTAATTAAATGCATTATCTTCACAATAAATAGACAAATTATTTAGTGAAATTTGTAATTTTTACAGAGTAAACAGGATTAACTCATTAAGACATTTTGAAATGGTCTTTTGAAGGAATTGAGGGTTATCAATTTACATTCTAATGTTTCAGTTGGAGGAAAATCTTCTGATCACACCACATGAAACGTGATTTCACTTAAAATATGAAAGCCACATCTGAGTTTTCACAGTGTTGTCATAGGTAGGTTAATGGCCATGCTTCCAAAATTCCTTGTATGATATAAAATTATTCATCACATTTTTTGGTGCCATCAAATACAGTTGTTTTATATCAGTGCAACTCAATGAAAATTACCAGAGGTAAGATTTAAAGAATTTTAAATATATTAAACTAAGTGATAAAATGCTAAGAGACAGGAGTGTAGTAGTTATTCTGATCCTAATTCACAGCAGAGATGCAACCAGCTGTGGGCATCAGTGCAGTTCAGTGGGGTTTGGACTGACAGGGCATAAATGACACAAAAACCCCACTGTGATATGCAGTATTTAGTGTTATTGGAAACTTTGTGATCTCCCACTATTGTGAGCTTAAACAGTGTTTGATCACACAACAGGAATTTGTAAAAAAAATATATATACAAAATAAAATATGACGTGATATTCAGTATATGTATGTGACTACATTTTAATGTATTTGTAAGCATGGGAAACAATAGACAATGTGCCCTGTTGATTCTCCATAGGGTCAGGGAAATGAGAAAAGTTGATAAAATTTGATTAGAAAATAAGGAATGTTTGCAACACATGAAGCTTGCTGTATGATTTATGACACATTTAATGAACTGAGATCTGCATGTTAGAGTCGCTTTCTAAAATGCCAATCAAGCTCCATTAGGAAGGTACTGAACTTGCCAGAATTCTCTGGAAAGTAAACACTGGTCTGGTGAAACGCAGGTAGGGTAATTAAGACATCTTATTGTGATGAATCCTGAAGGATCAGGGAAAAATTGCCTATATTTGTTAGTTACTTCATAACATACTGACGTCATACATAGAACATCTTTCACCAAAATGAGTAACTGTGTGCAAATGCTTTAAGTATAAAATACAAAACAAAGTAGATGCAGAAGAGCTGACAGTTGTAATAAAAAAGTAACATTAGCATACAGCTGTTTGTGAGCTAAGTCAACTATAGCAGTTAGCTGCGTAGTTTGCCTGTCAACCAAACTGATTATCTAGCACCGGCTATCTGCTTGAGCTAGCAGTTAGCTATGTTTTTGGGGATATGCTGTTTGGCTGGGCAGGCACATGGTATAAAGTCAAGCACACAAGACCACAAACACATACAGAATTTATAGTTAACTCACTTAAATTAATCTACGCAGTGATGAGTGTGTGTGTTTAATTTCAAAGTCCCGTGGGCTGGTTCTCTTTCCTCTGCTTCTTTTTACATAGTTTCATCTCCAAATCGTATAATAGAAAAATGAGCTAAGTGTCGTCCCACACGTTTGACTGTACCACCTAGTGGAAAACAGCAAGATCCGCGACAAAGCGTATTTACTATTTACGCACGACCAGCCATTGTGATCTCCTGATCTCTCGAATATATGTGCCTCGGAAGGTAACCGGTGCTCGGTCTGAATCTGTGAGACAACCACTCACCATTCTTTTGAATATAACTGATGGAATTCAAAAGAGCTGGGAAATAAATGTGGCATTAGGAAATAAAAGCCTCCTACCATAATAGTCTCCTGGGAACGCCTCGGGATCCCCCAGGAGGAGCTGAAAACCTGTCTTAACGTGTGCCACCGCAAACCAACTTCTGATAAACGGCAGAAGATGGATGGATGGATGGAAATAACCCTTTGACTAAATAAGAGTGGCATTAGTAAATAAAAGTCTCCTGAAATAAATAAAAGTAGTCCTTTGAATAACGTCGTTTTGAAATAAACGTATTTATTTGTGTATTGAACTGTATTGACTATTTTATATATTTATATATACATTTATTTATATAATTGTTTGCCTCATTTATTTATTTTAGGATTTATTTCATAGCCGTATTTATTTATTTAATAGGCATATTAAATTATTTCAGCAGCATATTTATTTATGTAGTATGAAGCCGCCGTGGAAACGTGTTGCACTCTCAACCCAGCAGGTGGCAGACATCTCTTTTCATTCATACGACTAAGTTTTTCCAACAGGATGTGGAAAAACTTCGTCGTGTGGCCTCCGCTCATTGTTCATTGGTGAGTTTAATTCGGAGCTGTCGTCATTACTTCCGCCGTCAGAATGTTTTCCAATTCAAACCCAAGCGCTTTCAGCGGGCTGTATGTCCTCAGCCCCCTGTTGCTGGCTGTTTCGGGGGAGAAAGTGTTTGAGAGTCGCTCCGGGATGATCCAGGAGCTCCGGACAACCCTGGCTGACCTGGCATGGGAGGGAAGGAACTACCTGGGCAGGCTGGCCGGGGAGCAGACGGTGGTGTCCGTACAGAAGGTCAGAGATGGAACTAATCTTGTTCAACATCATCAGCAGAGTTCAATAGTGTGTTTCAATGAGGAAGGCTAAAACGCAAGATATGAATTTTACCTATAGAATTTGTTTAATGCCTGACAAGGGAAAATAAACATGCATTTTATACATCTGAACAACAAAGGGAAACGGATAAAAGTGTCTGTTTTCTTATAGCAACACCTTTTATTTACATAAGCCCGGGAATGAATATTTATCTTATGAGTATATGAGCTTATCACGTACATATACATAAATGTAAAATAACCAGTCAGCGCCTACTATTCCTAGGTAACTGTACTTAAGTTTTCACATGTAGCAATGACCTTTTGTACCATAGAGAAAGTTGATCTCTGTTATGCTGTCTGATGTATTATGTGCGAAGTGAGCAACATAAAGGGTTACTACCTCATTCAAGTCTTTTCAGTTTCAGTGTGAACTTTCTGATAAGGCTCCAGAAATGAGGGCTCAATAATCTGTAATCAGTGGCTTTTTTAATACTGAATATGTCATTTACTAATGCTTAATGAATCACTTATTACTATTTACACCTGCATAAATAATGGATTATTTTAGAATACTTTATTAATGATTTATTAAGATTTAAAATTGCAGGTGACACTGATGGAAATGACTGGAATGGAAATGAAATTAATGGAAGTGAGTCTTTATTCAGGCAACAGATTGGAAACTTTTCCATTTCAAAATGTCATAAAAACACATCTTACATCAATATATCACATTTACTGTGTTGTTCTCTCTACATTTGGACCAGTTTTACACACAGATCCATAGACAGTCAAAGTCTATGTATAAGTTAATAAATCATTCTACCATAATAAGTTTTAATTTGTAAATGTTAATAATCAGTTTCTAGATGGAGTTTAGTCCAGATGTCCTGTAACCCTTTTCCAGTGCATTGGAAAGGTCTCCCTAATGAATTAAAGAGATAACAAGATGAAGTGTCTGCTGGAGGAGGATTTGCCACAACCTGGCATCCCAGAAGCTGTTTTTATTAATGGCCTATAACTGATCTATGAAGCATTAGTAAATGATGTACTAATCATTCGTAAAGCTATAAATTTCAACTAATTAAAAGCCCTTATAACTGGCGCCTTATCAGAGTGGTACTGGACACACTCAGGTAAATGTAGGTAAAAAGGCTCAGGCCACTGGGTTAAACATGTTTCCTGTCTTAACCCTTTGTTAGCTAACCATGAACATACCCCAACCCCCCTCTCTCCTCCAGGCTTTCGCTCAGGTTCTTGGTGTTTTTGCAGAGGGTTTGGCCCGTGGTCTTAACGTGCTTCTACAGTATGTCTCACACTTCCTGCAGGCTGCTGGAATTCAAGGTAAACTCTATGCTGTCCAAAGTGGAGAGGCAGGCTCATCAGTTCCTGTGATGCTGCAGGCTGATGATGAGTCCAGGAGTTCTGCTTCTACCAACAGAACAGTCCAACTTTAAGTCTTAAAGGGTCATTCCAGTTTCATACAATTTGGGTCTTCTTTTTTATTTTTTCTATCATTAGTATCAGTAATAATCACACTGTACTCAATAATTAATTGATATCTTTGAACATGGTGAAATCACTAAAAAGAAGTCAGATGGGTTAGAAACAAGCATCTTCTTTAGAAGAAGAAAACAAAAGTGAACATTAAAATTACCCAAGCGTTCTGTTTTAAACATCGATCGCAGTTTACACACCCACGTACCGCTTCAGCTGTGACCTGCTGTACTTACTGTAGTTGTGTTTACAGTTTTCCTAAGCAGTGAGCAATTATTAACACATTTCAAGTGTGCTCACTGTAGGTGTGACCTCCAAATAAAGCTGTTTAAGTCATTGGCAAAAGTGTTGGCTTGTTTCCAAAATCTCAGATCATCTAACTTGTGAAATCCGATTTCTTGATTCCTCACATTTTGTAGCAATGAACTTTGTACGTACCATGCCAGACGCAAATGATGACAAAACTACAAAAATAAGACCCTAAATAGTAATAATCTGGAATTATTCTTTAAGTGTTGGTAGGAAGATGTTCCATATCTTCTCCCTGAGAAAACTACAGTCTCAGATATTGTATACACTTACAGGTCATCTTTGAGTTTCAGTCCAGATCATGATCATAAGCAGAGAATCACATACAATATACAAATAAATAAACAAGCCCACAAATATAAAGTCCTGTTAGACTGGATGATGGATGGACAGTAAAGGAACTTTCTCATATGTATCTGTTAGAACAAAAATAATACAAATAATATTGATAATACTAATAATAACAATATATTTATAATAATAATAATAACATAGCTATTTACAGGGGGCTGACAAAGTAGAGGATAAACCTGAAAAATTAATGAAACAGGATGAAAATGTTATGATAATTATACTGTGAGAATGTTAAAACCAGTCTACCCATAACAGACAATGGCCCCATCCATAGGGCACCAGGGGTCAGAGGGGTCACTGAATGGTTTGATGAGTATGAAAATGATTTGAATATGTGAATCATATTCTGTGGGTTTAGCAGTCACCTGAACTCAACCCAGTTGAACACCTATTGGAGATTTTGGACTGATTTGTTAAACAGCACTTTCCACCACCATCGTCAAAACACTAAATGAGGGAATATTTTTTGTGACAGTGTTGTTCCATCCCTACAGTTGAGTTCCAGAGACTTGGAGAATCACTGCCAAGGTGCATTGAAGTTGTTCTGGTGGTACATGGTAACCCAACACCTTACTAAGAAACTGAATGTTGGTTTTTCCTTAACTTTGTCAGTCCGTCTGTATATAGTACAGAGCACAGTTGCAAAGTGTTTTATGGTAAAAACAAAAAAATGAATGTAATAAAATCCAAAACATAAATATAAAGCAAAATTAAAATAATTAAAATAACTATGACAAATAGTATTGGTTAAAGGGGCAATATTGAAGAATTAACATTCAAACATTAAAGAATTAACTAAGATTATCAACAGAATGTGAAGAAATAATGGTTTTGACGTTGTGTCAAAGACATGTTGCAGAGATACTTTATCTACTGAAGTTAGCATGCTAACCAGCCCTACCCTGTCCTCACTTATAATATCACTTTGTACCTCAACAGGCGATAAGTGAGTCACTGTAGCGTCCAGTCTGCCCTCAGTCCAACATGAGATGATGAAGAAGTACTAACTGCGAGTAGGCAATAAAGCTGTGGTGCAGGCATGCTCTGTCAGCGACATGCCTCCACACTTTCCTCAAGCTTAGCTATTGATGCTGCTCTAGCTGCTCTCCCTTTCCCTCGTGTTCCTTTATTTCTAGTGGCTCGTCCTCTACTCCTGCCACCAATACATTTTACCTGTCTCTTTGACTGGGCAGACTGGGTGTGAAATCTACATCGTTAGTCTAACAATAACCGAAGAAAACAACCTGCCACTTTATAATCAGACTGAAAGGTAAACCTGTGTGGAAAACATTATTCCCCAATCCACGCAGTCTTGGCAACATGATAACAACTACCTTATGCTGAGCTTAGATTTATTCAAGCTTACGTTAGCTCAGCAAGAGGGTGAAGGTTGAAACTCGGTTGTGAGTTGCCAGTGAGACTAGTCCCAGAACATGCACGCAGCGTAATCTCATCCGCATCTTGGATGACAGGTACAAAAAGAGGGCCAGTAAAGAGACAGACAGGGCTTGCAAAAATGTTACGGATTTTTTGATGGTCCACTGGCCCTACAATGCAGCAGCCCAGCAGGATTTGTCCCAGTATGGCAAGTCCGACTATGGCACAGGGGAAGGGGAGGGGGGAGGAGGGACCAACGACTGCATTTCCTTGTGTCTTTCCAACTTTCTGGTAATATGATGCCCCATATTTGTTTGGAGTATGAATTTGACAGTTGGAAAATTGTTATACATTTCCCCTTTTGGATAAAGCCAAAAGATAAAAGTCAGCTTTAAGGAGAGATTTAAAAGAGTACACCAATTCACCTGTAGTGACGAGACCAGATTTAAGAACCATTAGTAAGGCCATGCCAGAGGATCTCAAGTAGTGATCAGGCTCATAGGGAGTTAGCAGATCACAGAGATAGGTAGGAGACTGACCATTAAAACACAATAAAAAACAAGCAGTAAAATCTACTAAGACTGACAGGGAACCAGTGAAGGACAGTGAAGATCAGTGTGAAGTGGTCTCTTATAACATATTAAAAGCCTGGCAGCATCGTTTTGTATCAGCTTTAGTCTTTGGATGTTTCGCCTGCTGATACCAGGATAAAGGGTGTTGCAACAATTCATTCTGGAGGAGATAAAAGCAGGGATGACTGCTTCCAGTTCTATGAATGGAGAGGACAGACCTGATTCTGGTTAAATGTTTCAGTGCACAACTCTAGTCACCTGAGCATCAAGAGACAACTCTGAGTGAAAAGGTACCCTTAGGTTACTCTTTTTTTTAACATTATTAGACAAGAATTGTTAATGCTACTAGTGCTGGGACCAGGTGGTGTTATTGTAATCATTTCTGATCTGGAGTCAGTCAGCTGCAGGAAATTATTGTACATCCAGTTCTTAATTTCATCAAGAAAGGACATAATAAATGAGACATGGGTGGTACCAGGCTTTATCGAGACATACAGTTGGGTGTAGCAATAACAAAAGGAACTGGACAAAGCAAACAAGACTAGGTCAAAACCTAGTATATGGCTGGACCACGCTTTTTCTGTTTGCTTCTCTCCTACTGTTTGTACTCACATATACAGTAATTTAATACATACAAATTCTCAATTAAGCTATTCTTATTTACATAGTTTTTCTGTTCCTGTTGTCAGACAATGGAATAAGTATAAAATATTGAATGTAATGCGGCCCATTAAGACTACATGTTAACCAGCAGTCACTTCAAAGCCATTTCCAAGCTGCTGCTGTGCACTACTACAATCCTGATTTTATAAACGCAAAGTTGTCTGATAAAATCCCCATTCATGTAAGTTAAAGACAAAGGCTATGCTGTGATTGCAGCTATATTTACTTTTAAAATGATCACTCAGATAGAAATATAGAGACTCGTTCACGTCTGTATCAGCTGCTGTTTTGAATTGAATGATATACACAGAGAGGTGTACCTGCGGAGGGAAAGCCCGACTTCGCACTTGCAGGGCAACACTGGTGACTCTCTTCTATGGAAAGTTGCTAAAGTTTGTCCAAAAAGTCACCAGGTTTGTTGTTAGGTGCTTTGTGAAGAAAGGTCGCAAAAAGGGTGTAAAAGGTTGGTAAATCTAGCGACAAAGGCGCTAAATTGACAACACTGCCTGTAAACATCCCCCTGATGACGAAGTAGAAACTGTTTGAACCAGTCCATTTTGAAAAAGCAATAGCCAGTCGGGAAACTCCAACACTCAGATGGCCAACCAATGGTGTAACTTTATCATTAACTCACTCACTCACTCACTCACTCATGGCTATTTGCGTTTATAGGGCTGGCCACAACAGAAGTGTTGTGGTGCAGCCAAAAACATAAACAATGATTTTATTATTTTTAATTCAGTATTATTGTAGAGCTGACAGGATTAGTTGATTGACTGAAAAAGAACCACAAACCCTGTTGATAATTGATTAATTCTTTATGTCATTTGCAAAAAGGCCCAAAGTTTTTTGATTCCAACTTCACAGATGTGAAGATGTGCTGTTTGTCCTTGTCCTGTCAAAGTCATAACACATGAATCTGTCTTTATGTTGGGCATTTTTTCATAAACCAAACAATTAATCAAGAAAGTAATTTGTAGATTGATCAATAATGAAACTTATATAGTATACATTTATAAGTATTGTGTCACTTTATAATTGTAATTATATATATATATATATATATATATATATAATATATATACACATACATACATACAAACATATACTTAAGTGTTGTCTTCTTGCTGTCTGTCTTGTTTCTGTTTTCCACAGTTGATTTCCCCATTAACAAAGTGACTCCAGAGGGGCTGATCTTTGTGGCTCAGTGGGTTCTTGTGGCTCTCATTGGTTACTGGCTCATCTCCCTTGCTTTCCGATTAGTTGCCTCCACTGTGAGGCAGACCCTGTGGCTGCTGAAAGTGGGCACGGCCTTGGCCTGCTTCGGCCTCATCCTGAGTGACCACAGCGTGGGCACAGAAACAATGGCCGTCCGATTGGCTGTCCTGGTGTGCATTTGCGTCCTATTGGGTGTTGGGACTTCGAGGGGCTCTAATGCGGCTGATAAAATGGCTCACCTGGAGGAGCAGGTGAAGGTTATGGAGAGGCGGCTGAGAGAGATGGAGAGGTGGAGGAGGACGGAGGAGTGAAGGAGTCTTTAACACCTGATGCAATATCTACACATAATGCTCTGTCGGGCTTCTGGAACTTCAAGAGAGAAACCTTTGTACACTTTACATGTTGTCTATCCGTTCAAAGGATAATTCTGGATGTAAATGTTTAGACATCTACAATACATTTAAAAGTCTTGCTCAATGGCATGTGATGAATGTATTTCAACATGTAGAAAATCGAAACATTGTGCGTGAAATGCTGTTAAAACAAGTATAGACTAAAGAAGCCTTATTCAAAAACTGCATTTAGTCCAGTTTTAAAATCTGAAAGTCTTTTCAGCTGCACTACAAATCATCCTCCCTCAGAAATATTAACATAATCTCCTCTCTATGATATGATAACTAAGATTGGAATGTTTCATCAGTGCAACCAATCACAACATGAGAAATAATTATTCATAGATCAGTGTCTCGTATCTAAACCTTCACACATTTTTTTGGGTTGTTTTTTTTTAAATTTACAGTGATTAATGTACGGTAAATATTTCAGTGCAGGGGAACTGACCGACAACCTGACTGTTGTCTTAATGTCCAGTCTGAGTCTCAGTGTTAGAAAGACAGACATTGAATAGATTTTATTCTGAGTTGTGGATGAATCCAGCCTGTGGAATATATGAATTCTCTGTTCTTGAATTGATGACTGATTGATCATAAAAGCTTAAACTAATATTCAACTGGCATTTTGATCTTCCTCTGCAGACATAAACGTCTGCAAATTAACATGCTCTGAAATGGACTGTATGAATGAGGAAATGAGAGGTTGTGTCAAACAGCTTCTTCAGGCTCGGCAGGGGGAGACAGAGAGCAACGTTTGTTGAAAAAAGCTGTCAGTCAGCAGGTTAGCTTCACAGAGTTAAAGTCATCTCTGTTTCTGGAACAGAAAATTCAGAGTGTCCTTCAGCTAAACCCGCTTTCTGGAATAACCCCCTGGTTCGATCCAAAGTGTTTTTACAGAGAGGTTTTCACTCTGAGAGTGAGATTCATTTCAGATCTTTCTCAACAAATGTAAGTCTGTTATTTTAAATGTTGTTTTTGCCTTAAAAGTTACTCATTTGCCATTTAGAGCCTGCTCGGATGTATAATCGTAACGCTGTAATGTATCTGTGCCTTTGGTTAAAGTTTGTATTCAACATGATCTGCCATATACAGTATCATTATTAAACTCTTGTATCCTAATGAAAACTAAACCTAATATTTTACAGATGTAAGGGTGTGATCCCAGTTTGTTCATCTTACATTAGAGTCACAGAGCTCAGGACCCATTTCTTTCAAAGATACTGTAAATCCCAGGCTATCTTTTGGAAAAACTCAAAAGGTTGTTTAACTTCCACTGTTTGAAGATATTTACAGAATCCTCACAGACCTGGGTCTTTGAAACATAAATACCCTATCTTGTCTCTCCTCTTGCTCTGCTTGCTCTTGTTGAACATGAACCAAATTAAAACAAATTCTCATCAGTTATATTTTTCCATATTAATGTAACTGTCCATTATTTTATCTTTTCACACAAAATAATTTATATTTTCCTTTTGTCATAGAAAACAAGCTAGGAGATATGTCAAAAATGGGTTGGAATCAGTTGGAGTTTTTTTTAAATCTTTTTTTTTTTTGAGTCTTTGAGCACTTTTTAAATCCTCAAGTAGGTTGCATAAATTCCTCTATTCTGAAGTAGCGGTAGTATTATTATGTTGTTTGTACACAATGAAAAAGTTCCTGTGACCCTCCTCCAGTGGGTAAATGAGGTAAATGAGCAACACTTGTGCCTAAATCTCCACGTCTCTTCTTTATCATACAGAGGGAAGAATTCAGAATTCAGAATGGAGAAACGTAGAGATAATGAATACATATAACAACATTGACAGGGAGGAAGAAATATTAGACTTTAAATAGTGGAGAAAAAAATATATATTTTATTTTATTTTTATTATGACTAATCATGATTTCGTTAATCATTACCATCATATCATATCATATATCAAGATGTTCCATAAGAATATTAAACAAACAAATTAATTAGAAATGCTGTGAAAAAGACTATAATTACTAACGCTGCTTAATCTCATATTTTGTTTCATGGATGGAGACCTGATACTTAATGATAAATAATGTATATTTCCATCTTTACGACAAACAGCTCTGAGCTTTACTGCTTTGTTTTTGGCTGATGCCTTTATGTTTGACTGCCCTGTGTCAGCTGATAGCTTGCCTCCAATGCTCAACACATTTTACCACACAGATTTTTTATCTATCTATCTATCTGTCTATTTATCTAAACCTCATTCTTTTTCTGTGTCTTAACTTGCTGCTACATGACAGGTAGACTGCTGAGGATATTGTTTTCTGCTTATTAGACAGATTTTTCTCATTTTCCTCAGCTGGAGAGCCATTGTTTCTGTTCTATGGTCTGTGATGCCTGCTGAAAAAGAGAGAACATTCTCTGAATCTTATTTATCTATTCAGCTGCCTGTGACTGATTGGAATGAAGCCGATCAAATCAGAGGACTCATATCACACCTACAACACACTGTGTTTGGTGCAATATATACACATGCTATACTGTGTATCCAATACCACATCATCCTAGCATGTGGAAGAGGACTCCCCTCAGAGAAAGAACTAAAATCAGCTCTGCACTTTTAAATCTGTTTTACAGGTTGTATGATATGTATAATACACTGACAGGGGTTAAATGGCTGTTAGCATGTTATTTAAAATTTATTTTCAGAAACAGTATGTAGTGCAATTACTGTGGTAAGAGTGTACACAGCAGGTGCAAGGAATGTACGAGCCTGTTCCTGTTCAATTCAAATATAGATCTATCTAACTTAAATATCTAGGTTCTGAGGAAATACTGATATCAGAGAGAAAAAAAGGCTGATAATGACATGTAGCCAATATTCCCTTTTGCAAAAGCACTTGATATGATATAAAGATTTTGGCAGTAATGTCCAAAACTGTGTAGCATCTTTCACATTATTTTAAGGACATAGATACTGTAGGTTTTTGTTTGTATAAAAAAAACGGGGTAATGGAAGCAGAGTATTTTACAACTGAAAAATACATATTATTATCAAAGATGATATAATCTGGCAGATGATTCCTTTGCAAACTTCTGACACTGAATTTTAGTGTCGAGCACGCAGGAAAGGTTCTCTTCAGATGACTCATCCGTGAAGGTCATATTTTTACAGATGTCACTGCACAGTAGAACAGAACACCACTCCAGAGTCTGCTAAATTTTCTTGGAGGTCTTTTACAGTCAAATAGGGGTTTTGATTTGTCTTTCTAGCATTCCTATGAGCAGCTCTCTCTGAAAGTTTTCTTGGTCTTCTAGACCTAAACTTGACCTCCACCGTTCATTTTAACTGCCATTTCTTAATTACATTACGAACTGGGGAAATTGCTACCTGAAAACACTTTGCTATGTTCTTATAGCCTTTCCTGCTTTGTGGGCATTAGTTATTTTAATTTTCAGAGTGCTGGGCAGCTGCTTAGATGAGCCAAGGCTGCTGATTGTTGGGAAAAGCTATGAGGAGTCAGAGTATTTATAAAGCTCCAAAATTTGCATCGCTTGGCCTTTCCTAACGATGATTGTTAATAAGCCATAGCCTTAACAAGCTAATGAAGGTCTGAGGCCTTGGAAAAAGTTATCTTAGAGCTCAAATCTCTTGGGATGCTCAAACTTTTCTATGGTGCTCCTTTCCTTTTTTTCATTATAAAATTGTACAAAACAAAAACAATACACTAATCTTGCTTAAAATGTTGAAAAGAAAGTTTCACCTTTAACTTTATGCCTTTTGGAAATCAATTCATCTTCTACACACTGATCTATGCACAGTAACAGACATTTTGTGCAGTGGTGCCAAAACTTTTTCATGTCAATGTAATTGTCATCTGTTCCTACCCCTTTTCCTGTGTTGCTGTGACATGTACTTTTTCCCATTAGTGATTACACACTGTGTTATTTGTTTTTGTCTCAGTTTTCACAGTTTCAGTGTTCAAACCCAATGCAAAATGCCTAACTCTTAATTTGGTCTTCAAAATCTCACACAGCATGCAAAATGAAAACAACTGTATCAAATGAAATAATGCATATTGCATTTCCCTGAAGTGTCACACTGGGAAATTAAAATTTTCTTAACTAACTTTGCAGTCCCTCCTAATAACTTTTCTGTCACCTCAGAAGTTTTGCATTCCCTCTGATCCATAGAGGCTGAGCTGTATTATGATATAGTATTATGTAGTATACCACTACTAGTTGTGACCAAAGACATAGCTGCAAGTTGGTGCACCCACAGCTGTGGCTGCTCAGGCACAATCTTTATCATTGCAATTTGATCGATAACTAAGACTTATTGAGCTAGTTAACCAGCTCTTTACACTATAACTGGCTGCTGCCAAGGCTGATTGAGACAGGCTGTAGCTGTGATTATGACTATATGGGATGATGCTGTCACTGTGATTGTGGCTCTGGCTGTTATGATTTGCATTAGTTTACAATGAGTGTACCACTAACTGCATGCAGGGGTTTTGTGTGTGCAGTGAAATGATATGGTTGTGATGGCTGAACATTATGTTAGAAATACTGTATTTCTGATCACCTGTGGTGTATTGGTTTAACATCTGTCAGACCTGATATAAGCACTGCAGGTTTAAATCCTGTGCGGCTTAACAGTGCTTCCTTCACTGATGGTAACAGGAGCAGTAAATAGTAATGACATTATAGCTACTGTAGCCGTATCCATAGCATCAAATGGTATATTCAGCCACAAATGCAGCCACAGCTTCAATCAGCACAGCCAAGCAGAACAGCTGCAGCTGTATGATACTTTTTATGGGGAATGCAAAACTCATTGTGAGGTAATGCAAAGGTAGTTCAGAAAAATTGAACTGTGACCCTTAGGTGTTCCGAACTTAACTTCATTGTGCAATAGGTAAAATCTACATTCTTTACCATCCCACTACACACGTCAGAATACGGTTTTAAAAAACAAACACACACTGATTAATTGAAGTAGGGAAGTCAGTACCTGGTTCACAATTATTGTGGTATTTATTTATTTATTTTTTAATCAGTATAGTGTTGGTTTACAGTTTAACAGCACCACTACCCCATTTGTCACACCTGAAAATTGTAGAGGAAACACTGTAAAGTACATTACAGTTGAATTGGTCTTTTAATGTGAATGATTTTGCTTTTCTCTGTTAAGTTGAGATAAAGATTTGTATAGGCTGATCAGGTTGCTTTCTGGGGCTGAAGGGATGCATGGTCATCCCTAAATATTTGGATTTAGTGCTGGGACTGAAAGATGACACACTAATCTTTGGGCCAACTTTGACTACTTCACTTCTTCCTACAGTGTGATTGTAGAAACCCCAAAGAGACTGAAAAATACACATATACATCTGACTGTGAGATCCTTACTTTCTTCCTCTTGATCAACAACCTGTCAAATGTGTCATTTGCTGATTTCTACTGTTTATTAAAGCACAATCCCAGCATTTCAGGAGAATCAAATACACTGATACCTGAAAGACTCAACTGTGGAATTGGTTAGTAACCCTGATTTAACTTTAATTTACCATAATGTTATTTCAAGAAGTTTATGGTAATTAATAAAAACGGACACAAAGGCAAACAATTATATATCATCCAGAGAGAGATAGAGTTTATTTTAGGATATAAAGATGAAAATCCTGCCATGACTCTTATGGGAATGCATAAAAACAACAATGCCAGCTCAGACTGTTGCTATTAAAAATGTTTAATCACTAATTATATCAAGACCTGTATTGCTTTTAATGTGAAATGGTATCTCTGTGCCCAACTATATTTAAATGCTGAATGAACTTTTAAGTTCAGCAGGCACTACTTAAAGAAACATCACTAGTACAACTAATGCAATTCGTGGCTGTTATGATAGGAACGTCAAAAGCTTAAGACTCCACATAATTGAAGGCAGCCATAAATTCCAGCTCATTACTCAGTTCATATCTGTTACTGAATAAAAATGTGTATAGCTATTTAAAAATATTCATTACATAAGATGTTTAGCTGTGATTTGACAGTTATTGATAGTAGTAACAATAACTGAGCATTACTGAAGACCCAATCAAAAGCATTATTTACGGATATTTGTGAAAATGATGCTCAATGTGGTAAACTACAGCTACGACATTTTTATTCTACATGAACTATATAATATTTTAACTAAGACTTTGAAATGTGATTTTGAAACATCTACCATTCCATCAACGTGTCCAAACCCTGGAGCGAGGGGCAGAGCTGCATTCATAGAAAGTGATGGAGACCACAGCAGTAACCAAAAGAGAAACTTGATGCAGAATTGAAGAATAAGCAGCAGATCATCCACCAAAATTTGTTTAAATGAAGATCATCCTCTCTGTCTGTCCAGCCACAGAGACAGCATGATAGGTACGATAGCTGTGTTGCTATGTTCATGGTAGCATGCCGCTCCACGGTTGTTTCAGACAGAACCAACCAGGGGGTGGACTGTGGCTTCTGGATATAAAGATGTTATAATAATCCATAATGACAAGTTTACTAACCTGGTATTACACTGTACAGTACTCTACATTATATTCAAACAGTTAGACATTATATGTGGTATACTTCTCAAGTTATTATTGCGAAACAGAAGAAAGGAATCAAACCCAGTTCTTTAGGGAAAAAATGCTCAGGGAAGAAGTACATTGTTGCTCAGTCTCAGAAGGTAGAACCTAAATGTTTATGATTTCTGTGAATGTTCAAACCTTTGTCCATCTCAGAATTACAGCTTGAACTGACAGAGGACATGTAGACAGTCAACTGTCAACACTGAAGGAGTCCTCATCTTAACTGCACTGAGGCTATGGGACAGTCTGCATCTGTATTCACAATATAAACACATGCATGAAATGAGCGAATGAACGAAAGTATATAGATCAGTTTCAACTCAGTATGTGACCAGTGAAATACGAAAAAATAAGAAAATCTCATCCTTTGTTCTGTATTATTATAAATGTCACTTCATAATAAACTTAGCTAAAGTAATCACGATAATAGAAATCAGATACCCAGACTGCCCTTCACAAATATTGTATCACCACACAAAACAATTGACCATCTAGTTTTTTGTTTTCATTTTAATTGCACCTTTTGTAATTACCAATTCTTTAATTTCCTGTAAAGGCACAGATAAAAATGAAGAGTGTGCTGGGTTCTCTGAAACACTATTCACCAAAATATTGAACTGTCAGTTAACTTGAATTGATATTAGAATGTGAACAGATAATGTCAATATGAAAAATGTGTCACTTTTCTCAATGTTAGACTCTGCATGTTTACTAGTTTAGAGGTGAAATAAATGCTGTTTGCAAGGGTTCTTGAATTGGACTCACCAGGTTAAATACAGCTAGTTTTGATTCTTATCCTTTTTCAAAAAGAACCTCTGAATGTCTTGTATCTGAGTACCTGTACCTCAGATAGACTTATCCCTTAAATGCAGAATTCCACAGTTTGGAAAATAAGCTTATTTGATTTCTCATTTAGAGTTTGATGTTCAGATTTATGCCACTGTCATGTCTGAACACTAACTATGAAGCTACATCCAGGAGACGGTTAGCTTAGTTTAGCATAAACAGCTAGCCTGGTTCACCTACCAGCATGTCTAAAGCTTACCGATTAACATGGTATATCTAGTTTGTTTAATCTGTACAAAAACCAAAGTGTAAAAACAAAAAGTTGTGGTTCCAGGAAGTCACTTCTCCTGACCTAGACATAGTCCCTCACATGGCCCCCCATAACTGCACAAAGTGCCATCAAGAAGTGATCATTGTAAAAATGGGAATAACAGTTTTTCAGACAGTCTCTCCTGGAAGACATCCATTTAGTTGCTCTTGGTTTTTCACAAGAAAAGTGACAGAAATAGTTGTGTGATCGTTGGCTGTCAAAGGTTGCAAAAATTGTCTCACACAGCTTCCCAACTTCAACACCATGTTTTAATCTACAACTTATCTGCTCAAATTGTAAGTCAACTGACCAACAAAACTGACCACTGAACCAATGATCAAACAAGACAACCACGTCCTGAACAATGTTGACAAAAAGAGAGAAAGTCAGCGTTACTTTGTTTAATTTTACTATGAACAGAAAGTAAGAGGAAAAAAAGATAAATATAACAGCTCAGTCTGACACTATAGCTTTCAGACCGTGGAACTGTTCAAACTGCGGACAGCTGACCAAAATTTCTTGCCTGCCAGAAATCCATCAGGTCGTCTGACAGCCAGATTGTTGAACCATCAAGAAATTAATAAGGTTTTGTGATGTCAAACGGCAACCCATCTGGCAAAAATTTGGCCTGATTCTAAAATTAATTGGGGGCAACCAAATTGCGGTCTATCTATCTAAAGTGATTAACTGGCGCATTTTCTGTCCAACTGTCTCCTGTAAAGTCATTTTGAGAGGAACTCCAGAATGTCACTTTATTGATGTGTATTTTCTTTGACACAGCTCAGTTGCACATAGATTAACAGTGTGACAAGGTATAAAATAAGAGGTAGGGAGCCAATATCATTCAGTTCATTGGCGTAAAATCCAGAGGTGGATATGGAGCGGGAGTGACCTTAATACCACAAAATGGAGTGAGTTTTATGTTGTCGCCAACTCCATCAATACCCAGAACTATCAACTACAACTACCTTGGTGAATATCCTTGGTTACATTTATATATACACACACACTCACTGGTGACTTACTCTAACCTTAACCATAACTACTACTTGCCTAACCCTAAACCTAACTTTACCCTAACCTTAAGACATGTCTTCACATAGACTTGCATTCATTTCCAGGATACTTACCTTAACCCTAACCATAACCATTACTTTCCTAATTCTAACCCTAACCCTAGCATGAACCTAACCCTAACCTTAACCACTGACCAAAAAATCAACTTTTCCCAACTGGGAACGTGGTTTTGTCCCCAGTCAGAGAAGTCTACCTTAATTAACTGGTCTTTAGTCTGACCTCAGTCTGACCAGAGTCTTTAGTCTTGTTTCAAGGTGAACTTTTGAGAAAGGTGGGTAGTTGTCTGACCACTATCCTAGATATCAGGCAGCACACAGGAACACTCAACAGGCTACTGTTGGTCAAAGTGTGCGGTCACCTTTGTAAATTTATGCATACAACTGCATTGTCCAGGTGAGCAAATCAAGGTATAAACGCTAACAATGAATAAAAAAGCTGCACACCTGAAAAAGGTGTTGGTATGGTGGCACTTGGTCTGTATAATTTATCACTTGTACATTATGTATTCCTATATGTTTGTACCACAAAGTTACATTTTCTTGACTGTGATTTGTTGATAAATGGCTGGGACAAAAGTATCAAAGGCTGAGGGTGAATGATGACTGATATGTTTTTTTGCTGTAATAGTAAGAAGGCATGAGACCACCCTGAAAGGCAGTCGAGGTGGTTCTTCTGGTAGCATTTTCATCGTTCAACTGTTAGCATTCACAACAGCCAGACTTCACACCCTACCCAGTTCATTTGGATGGAATTACAGTATCGCGATCAAAGGATTTGCAGGTTTGTAGTGAATTCAATTTCACTTTGATATACAAATTCATACCATCGACCAATACAAACTATCTTAACTCTGTTGACCTACGTAGAGGCATAGAATCCAAAAATGAGGTAGCAGTTGTTTTAGCAATTCTCTGTCTTACAGCTCCTCTGCTGGATCCTGGGCCATCCCGGTCATAGTTTATCTAAAGTCAAAGGCAACTGGATTTGCTGGAGATTTTTGAGTGCAGCAAATCTGGCACCAGGTATAGTGGACCTGTACCGTAAAGCACAGAAAGTGGGAGGAAAAGGGCTCTGCTGGTGCTCTCAGCCCATTTTTGCTCCTGGTCTATCCTTCGATTGATACATCCTTGCCAAGGTCTATATTTTCCAAACAACTCTTGAGGCTACTTCAAGTTATTAGCAACAAGAAATTTGTAACTAAATTACATTAGAAAACAAGCAAACTGACATACAGCAACATGGATAACAGAACTCCACTGTAGTCATGATACAGTATTGGGTTGATGGTGTCACTGTGTGGTCTTTGTGTTGTGTGTGTTTCTGGCACTGCCTACGTAGTAACTGTAGCAACGACTACTTTCTGGTGGGACCAGGCCCTGGAGGTGTGATCAGACTGAATGTAAAGCCAACTGTAAAGATGGCATGACTCCACACAAAGTAGGTGGAAAAACATAGTTGGACAGGGAACCAGGAGGGTTTCAGCTAAATATTAACGTATCACAAAGCTGTATGAGTCGACTTCTCAGGGTACAGAGGTAAACAATAACTGGAGCTGCTGCTAAGTTTGAAATCACTCTAAGACACATGGCATGAAAAAGTTTGGGCACCTGTGGTCAAAATTTATTTTACTGTGAATAGCTAGTTAAAGATGAACTGGTTTCCAAAAGATAGCTAGCAACAGTTATTGCCAGTTGCTAGCTATTTTCAACCTTCTGGTCAGGTCTAAGGCTGTGTTTATAGCTCATACACACAGACTGCATAAACACTTTACCAGTCAAATTTAGTCTAAACACACCTCAGGGCTCCATATTTGTCAGCGAAACATCTCTCATCAGTCAGTCTTTTCCCTGCAGGTACCTGGTTTTCTTTTGTTGCTGACTTTTGAGTAAATCTCAAGTTTTTCTGGACTCCTTGTTTTCCTGGCACATTACATCAAACGTCAGCTCTCATTAATCAAAAATATAAAAAAAAAAAGAATCACAGAAAAAGACATAAACAGGACAGGAATATAGATAGAAAACACAATCATGCGTTAATGACATCTGTTAAATTTTTGGTAAAGTGAGACCATACCTGTTTTTACTCATCAGATGTTGATATTACATTTGTATACCACATTCTCGCCTCTGGAGATTTGATCTCCAAACAACTGACTCCTACATACTGACAACCCAAAACACTGCTGGCTGAGACTTGCAGTAGATTTTTTTCACCACACATAACTGCTCATTTAGCATAATAGCTCATTATTTTCAGTCAGATGGGGGATTTAATAGAGATTGAGAAGGCAAAGAATAGAATCCGAATGTCCAAATGCTTTCCTTTGTTTCCACAGGTGCCGTTTTGCATCCCTGCTTTAAATGCTTAGACTGAGGAATGCAAAATGGTGACAGAGGGGCACTGTAACATCAGAGGGAGAGGGGGGCGGCTGCTCCAGGAGTCAGCATCCCTACAGGAAGTTGGTGGAGTTGTTCCCTTGGTCAATCTGGAACTGGTAGGCATCATCAGAGAGGCTGGGAGCATTGGTGGAGGAGGGGGGCACAGGAGCCACAGGAGAGGATGAACCTTCAGCCTGGGGGGTGGGAATAAGACGCGTGTTGAGTTTGTTTCCCCATTCATATCAGTACACCTGACTATGCATTTTTTTTCTCCTTTTTTCTTTTTTTCTTTTTTTAGTGAAGTGGAAATAGGGACAAGAAATGGTGAGGTAGAGTAACAAAAGTCCTCCACTGGAAATGAACCAGTATATGGTCTTTGTATTAACCACTGGACCACCAGATAGCCCTGATTTTTGTTCAAAGACTAAACTGGCATTTCCGTACCCAGACACCCACTTTCTGAAAGCTCTTCCCAGAGAGAACATGCATTGTGTTGAGTCAGTGGGGAGAACAAGCAACTCGAAAATGTTGACACATAACTGCTCTACAGATTGAAATGTGATAAGCAATCATCTGACAACAGAAATATAATAGATAGCCTATGCTGTCTGTCAGTGACGGCTACCTACGTTCTCTTATTACATTGTTTTCTGATAGTCCACACTGACTGTGGGTTTGAGTGTTATTTTACGAGTAGGAATTTATCATTGAAAATGATGCTTGTTGTCTTTTTACCACAGAGGCATTGAGTTGTGCCCTCTTCATTATCTGATAATTCTCTAGACATTCTGAACAAAGTTGGTGGAAGTCTTTTGCCACACATTAAAGAGAGAGGAAAAATTTGGCGATAAAAGGACTATAATCAAAATTTTTTAATTCTGAGCCCTAAGTATCAGTGATTGGAATCATTAGCAGTTAAGACCAGACATGCATCTAATTTTTTCAGTTAAATCACATAATTTTATTTCAGTGCAAAACACAGGATAGCAGCATAACATAATGTTATGTTTAACTAACCAAGTCTTGTCTCAAAATTACAGACCTACAAACTAACTGTGGTGGAAACAGAGAGCAGTGGGACTGGTTTCTGTTCTCAGCTCTGCTGCTGAATGTTGGTGAAGTCGACTAAACTACTTTTGAACCAGACGCTGGTACAACCTTCTCTACTGCCATCCAGCTGTCAAAGCTGTCAGCAGCCAATCAGGAGAAAGGATTTTTTAACTGACGCATGTACAGGACAGTTTTTATTTCTCTGAATGTGTGGAAATCATGTTTTCACAACACAGATGATGAAGAAAGTAATTTAAACGTGGGTTTTACAGGAAAAGCTGAGGACTGACATGCAGTCTGTAGGGGTTTGGTGCAGCTGCTCAAAACCACCATCTCTTTTATTCTACCATTCTTCTTTCTTGTCATTCCAATCAACCGCTGACATTTTGGTCAGAGAATGGAGGGTTATGATAGGAGCAACTAATCTAATCTGGAGCCTGGAGCCTGCAGCAGGCTACAGAGGTCTGGCAACATATGCAGTAGTACTCCCCAATACCTGGTAACACGCTAAGGTGGAAAATTGGTGCAGAGCCCTTTAAAAGGACTGGTTTATGATTTTTCAGTACTGTTCTTAAAATATAGAAGAAGCTGTTTGATTCCAGATCAAATCCTGGTCACATAAAGTGACAATACAACACCATGTCTGCACTGTGATAAAAAGAGTATACAGTAATTGTGAAAACTCTACACTATCTACAAGCACAGAAACATAAAAAAATCTGGATCACAGCTCAATAAGTGTATCATTTTAAGCCCTGTATATGTGAATTCCTATCGTAAAGCAGCTAGGGACACATATGACTCAGTAACTTAATGTCAATATAATATTCCTACCATATTCCTTAGGTTATTTGTGATATTTTCCTTTTGGGGGCACACAGAAAGTCTTTCTCACTTGAAATTTTAACATCACCCCTGACATCCATTAGCCTCCAGACAGCTAACATTCACCTCCTGCTGGTAATAAATGTCACATACAAGCAGTGACATTGTTGAACATAACTAGCAAACCACTATGTTTGGTAGTGAGCTGACTCTTTTCACCCCCATCCCCTATAGTGTGTGTGCCTACCCCACCTGTGGTGTGGCAGTCAGCAAGGGGTCAGTAGGTGAGGAAGCCATATTCTCCATCTTGACCTTCTCTTTAACTGGTTCACTGGCTGCTGCTGGTGGAGGAGAGCTATAAATGACTGGAGCTGTAGCGCAGCCCTAAACAAACATGCACACACACGCGCACACACACACACACACACACACACACATTTTTAGAATATTTGGGCATTTCATTAAACTTTTGACACTTCTGTTGAGGACATAAGAGGAAAAAAACATTTTTATGAGAACTGACTTCATCCACAGATTTTTCTTGATTACTTGTTCCATCATTTATCATGCAGCATCAGAGTCTGTAGGCTACTAAGTCATTTCCACACAAATCTGCATTCATGGCCAAATTGATACATTCCTAAATCTGATTGAATACAAGTGGAACATACTGAGCATGAGGACTGGGTGTTTATTGCACCAAATCTAGCTGACATTGTCCCCTTGGTTTACTCCCAGCCTTCTGCTGAGGGCAGCAAAGGCTGGAAGTGCCTTGCAGTTTGTTCAACTCACAAAGTTCACAGGCCTCTCTATCCTGATCTAATAGTGAATATAGTGAATGGTGCCACACAATAATTAATAAAATCTGCGGCTCATTTTGAAACACACCAGTGTGCAGCCACTCAATGGTTAGTTTTAGTCTAATCATTACACTGAAAACAGCAACATAGATCAGAAAAAGGCATTTGACAAAATTTGCTTTTTAGATCTGATATCTTTTATTTATACAGCACTGCAGATCCAGATGAAAATAACGCATTAATTATGTCAGTGTATAGTTAAGATTTGTTACAGTTACTAAAGTCAGTGTGTGCAAACTGTCAACATTTATGGTCCATTGCTTAATAAAAGGCTAGAGTATGTGTTTGTTTATATAAGTTTAATGAAATAGCTTTCACTAAGTTCATGCAATTTCAAATTTGAGGTACTTGTACTTTACTTTTATTTCAATTTTCTGCTGCTTTATACTTCTAATCCACTACATTTAAAGGGGAAATCAGCTGCAGTTACTTGTGTCACACTGAGTTGTAGATTAAGCTTTTACATAGAAAACATAATCATCTTATAAAAGGATCTGGCCCCCATAGAGCCCTGATCTCAACATCATGGAATCAGTCTGGGATTACATGAAGAGACAAAAAAAATTGAGCCAACCTAAATCCACAGAAGAGCTGAGGCAAGTTCTCCTCGATGCTTTAAACAACCTACCTGCCAATTACATAAAAAACTGTGTCTTGTGTACTGATTAGACCTGGTGCTGTTTTACAGGCAGAGGTTGGTCACAGAAAATACTGATCTTATTTAGTTTTTTTCTATTTACTGTACTTTGTATGAAGTTTACTGATCAATAAAAAATAGTCATGGCTTTTTTTAAATGATCCTTAAGAGTTCCTTAAACTTTTATACAGTGCTGTATTTACTTAAAATTTGGAGGATTTCTGCCTTGAAACTTAGAACTAAATGACAACTAAATGAAAGAAATCATGTCCATGAATTCACAACTGGAAAGAAACAAAGGAAAATTCAAACCATGGAGCAAATAACATTTAAGTTAAGGGGATATTTAGAATTACATGAAAGAATATGGAAGAAGCACTTTCATTATGAAAAACAAACACACTGTACGTGCCTGAATTTCAGGCATAATAGCTTTATTTATTAAATGGCAAATGAATGTATAAGGACTTTTGGCATTACCAAAATACTTTTTCGTTTTATGGGAATTTTTTTTTTACATGGAAGAGTCATCAGAAGGTTACCTGTGACCTCATTACAAAAGTCAACATCTGAAGCCTGCAAAACAACATCTGGATTAAGCCAGAGTCATTTTTGAAACAAGTGCTGTGGACAGAAGAATGTTTAATTGAAGTCTTTAGCCACCGTCACCAAAGTTGTATTTGGAGAAAAAAAAGGAGAAGCATTTGATGAAAAGAACACGTCATTTACTGTTGAGCATTGGGTGTATAAATATCCTGCTTTGGGGTTGTATAGCAGCCAGTGGCACAGGAAACACTGCAGGGGATAGGAGGGATTCTGGATACAAATGTCCTTACGTCAGTCAAGAAAGTGATCCAAAGCAGACCTCAAAATCCACCATTTTTAAGAATGTCAGGAAACACAAGCTGAAGCTTTGAAAATCTGTGGGTAGATCTTAAAGTGTGTGTAAGCTGTGATATCTGCCAGAATGGGGGTTACTAAGAACTGACTTGGAAGGGTGTCCAAACTTTTGTACATACCACAGTTACTGTTTCATTTTTTTTCTATTTTTTAAGTTGATTAAATAAAAAGTTACCATGCATTAACATTTGAAGGAAGGCTCACTTTAATGTCTGTTTGTTGCAGGGGTTGGATTCACTTCTTTACTCATAAAAAATCAAATAAATATATGGAATTTGCCTGTGAGTGTCTGAACATTTGCATATAACTCTATATTGTATATATTATGTCTTTTCTTTTCTTATCTTAATGTATGGGTTTTCATAAAAGGTTATCTTTGACTGTGCTAATATTGTTACAAATATTGTTTCTTTAGTTTGTATATTTTTTCAAGATGTCCATAAAAAGATTTTAAAAATTGAGTGTTTTTATATTGTGCTATTGTTGCTTATACTAAGTAAAGGATCTGAATACTTGACCACCACTGGCACTTTGTCTTACCTTGGATTCTTACTTGCCTTGCCTCCAAGGTAATATACTCTGTCATCACATTAAACAACAAATAGAGCTTTATTACAAATGTGGGAAATATGACTAACTGGCTCTTTTGCATCATAAATATAGTATTATTTCAGCGATTCGGATCATTTGTATACTCTCCTTATGAAACAGGCGATGAAAAATAGAACAGTAGTTTCTTCTGTCTGTACTATGTAGGTCAGTCAGCTCTTTGTCAGAGATCGCAGACAGTTTTCAAATGATGTAAAATAGCCAAAAGGTTAAAGGTCAAATACTGAAATGACCAATATTCCTCTCAGAAATGTCCTCTCAGTTAAAGATTATACCATTGGAGCTATAGGTCCAGCAGGGTACTGGCCTGGTGGTGGACCATTCCATTGTAGAGTCTGGGCAGGAGGCATCATAGCTGGTCCAGCAGGAGGGTAGGCAGGGTTCTGGAGTGGGTAGGCTGGGTTAAAACCCTGCAGCTGGACACAAATACACAGGAAAACTGGAGTCCAGAAAAACACAAAGCACTAGCCTGACCAGGCTGAGTTAATCAAGTATATCAATATTTAAGAAAGCAGGCTTGTAGTATGATACTAACTGGTAAAGGGGGGGGGCCGTTCCACTGTTCTGGGCCAGTGGTTGGAGGAGGAGAATGGATTGTAGGACCCTATACAGGAGCACACATACACACACGAATGCGAAAACAAGAAAAAACACTTGTCTTCAGCATCAGCATTACACAATTAAGTCACCAATTTACTGGAAAAAACAAAAAATGATTAATAATTAATAACCTCCCTGTTTAATACCTCACTATACAGGGACTAAAACATTCATCCATATTGTGTTTTTATGAAGACTATCTACATTTTTGTACTGTTTTGGTTTTGTTGCTGCATTGTACATCTCACCTATCTGTGCTACTTACTACTGCCAGTCACTTTTTATACTGTTCATACTGTTATATACTGTTCATACTGTGCATACTGCTTGTCCTGTTTGATCCTAAATTGCTACTTTGCTACTTCTCCATACTGTATTGGTTCTGTTGCTGCACTGTACATCTGAGCTGTTGCACTATTCATTACTGCCGGACATGGCTCTTAGTGTCCGTTACTTATTTTAATTAATTATTAATTAATTAATTACTTAATTACTTATTTTAATTAATATTAATTAATTATTATAACTAAAGTTCAGGAACAAGACCACGCCACTCTCTTACTAATTCAATCACCCGCACCTTGCTAATCTACCCACCTGTGCCTCGCTAATCCAATCAATGATGCAGACATATATAGGTGTGTCTAACCCATTTCTCTCCTGTTTGTCTCAGTATTCACGATCCCTTCATTTGCGCTTAGACATACTCCTGCATTCAAATGAATCTAATTTACCATGAACTACGAGCTTGTTCTCAACCCTTCAGACAGCAATCTGTTTGATGATTGATCCGTGGTCACTGAATCTCCTCCACCCATTGTTGCCCTTACTCCTACGAGGTCAGCCACCCAGCCATCATGTCCACCCTCTGTTATCCATGTCCCTGGTCACCGCATTGTCCATTACTCTCCAGCTAGCAGCTTTGGCTGGCAAAACTACATCCACACCACCAAATCTTCACAGAGGCCATAGCTGCCATCACCGTCCTTTGGGAGAAGGACACTCTTCCAGACACCGTAGGTCCGACCAGCCGGGCTCCCGATGCAGCCACATAGCACCCAACTCTCAGCTCCCTAAGCAGGCTTCTCCCCGTGCAACATCCATCTCTGACTGGACAGTCGCCTGCCTCAGGCATGCCCTCATGGAAAGGAAAATCCCATTCCACCAAAGCAACGATAAAGCCAGGCTTTTCCATCTTCCCGTGTACCTCCCGTTACTCCCAAACCATCCACCCCGTACCAGTCAACATGCCACCATCAAACCCTGCTCCTCTTCCCCAGAGCGTAGACAGGAGGGGAAGGCCTGTTCTTTACCAAGGCAACAGAATGGTCTGCAACTGTTTTAATGACTTGGGTTGTAGTTTTTCAAGGTTCTGTTTTCAGCACACTCCATTTGCCCCAATAACCCCACCAAGCACTCCCTCTGGCTATGCTAATATTTTAAAACACCCATAAACATCAACGCCTTGAAATCCACCTTCAAGGACCATCTCAACCACCAGTTCGTCCACTTCCACATTAATGGTTTCATTTTTGGTTTCCAACTAGGCATCAAGGTCATCCCGGAATCGTCATTCACCTGCCCTAACCTCCAGTCTGCCATTGCGGAACCAAACACAGTGGACAGACTACAAGCCAAAGAAGTCAAAAGTGGCTTTATGATAAGCCCATTCACTAGATCTCCCTTCCCAGTTTACGACTACAGCCCCATCGGCATTGCCACCAGGAAATACTCTGGCTAGAAGAGACTCATTATAGATTTTTCTTCTTGGTGCCACCCAACCAAACATCAACAGCCTCATCCCTAGGTCAGATTTTTCCATTACACACCTTCAAAGTTCTTCCCATCCATCCAGATTTCTGGAGGTTCTTTGGCATTTTCTGGAAAATTTCATACTATTTCACCATCCGTCTCCCTTTTGGGGATTGCCTTTCCAAAGCGCTCTGCTGGATCCTACTCAACAACTACGAACTTCCACCATATGTTATTCATCATCTGGATGATTTCATTACCTTCATGCCATCATCCTCACCTCCATCGTACGGTCTCTCCATCCTCAAGTCCGCCTTCCTTCAGCTAGGTTTTCCCCTTTCCCCAGAGAAAATAGAAGGACCCTGTTCAAGGATCCTCTGAATTCCTTGGCATCACCCTAGATTCACTCACCTTTCAGGCCTTCCTCCCAACCGAGAAACTCCAACGTAACTCCTTGTAGATTTCAAACTACCTCTACACCCTCCGATATACCAAGTGCCAGCTCTTCTCTCTTTCCCATCCGTCAAGGTCAATACTTCGTCTCCCACTTACTGTTCCTTTCTGCCCCCTGTCTGCCACCATCCCATTCCTTCACGATTACATCATGTTGAACGACACCTGTAAAATGGAGCTGAGACTGTGGTATGATTTGTTTCCTCTTAGAAAGGCACCTCCTTCTCTACGATGACCACATAGCTCAGCCAATGTGGTCATCGTCCAACTATACAACGACGAAGCACCCTCCATGAGATTTGGAGGCTACTACAGCTGCAGATGGTTTACATCTGATTGGCCACCAGAACTGGCCTCGACCTATTCTTCTTTCGTCCTTTATGAAGACTTTCGTCCTTTATGAAGGACAGTGATGACTACGTATCCCATAGTCATCACTGCCCTTCTTTGGGGGCATGAGTGGTCCAAAAAAGTCATCCTCATTCATTCAGACAATGGCACCGCCATGGATATCATAAACAAAGGTTGTTCATAATCACTAGACATCATGAAATTCATCCACAGATGATCTTAATCTCAGCCAAACAACAATTCATCCATCTGCTCCGCACACGTTCCCGGCTACAAAAACTCCATTGCTGACTCCCTCTCTCGTTTCTCATTTCAGGAATTCAAATCCTTGGCAGCAGACTCGAATACCTATCCGACACCAATCCTTAAGTTCTGAAATAATCATACTATTCAGGAGATTGTTGTTTCAAACCTTTTCATACCTCACACAAACTACCATTCCCTTCTACCAAATTTTATCATTAACCAGCTTCATCGCTCACACCCACTCAGTTTTATACATCAGAACAGCAACCATCCAAGCATACCTCAGCAGTATCAACTTCTCTATCAAACTGCTTTCCAGAGCTCCAGCCCCTTCCATTTCTCACCACCCCATCAGCATGTTAATCAAAGGCCTACAAAAGACTGAACCTTAACAACACCGAAACACTTACCCCTGACGGCAGACCTCCCTTTTCTGTTGCATCCAAACTCTCTGCACAGGATACCTATCCTCTTCCATTGACTCAACCCTTGAATCAATGTTCCATCTAATATTTTTCGTTTTTTTACAATGCTCAGAATTCATCACTTCCTCCTGCACCTACTACCCATCACGGCATGCAAGCCAGTCCGACATTTCTATCGATTTTCCAGACACCTTCAGATTCAGCCTTAAATGAAGCAAAACCAACCAGCTCGACCTCTCTCACCCCATTTTCCTCTTCCTTTTAAACTCATACCTGAGCCCTTGTGAGCCCAATCTAACCTATGTAAAGCTATACATGTTAGTGACCATGTATAGCCCACCATGCTTCTCCACAAGAATTGCTCCTCACCACCACGTTTGCCAAGTTTTGTCAAAGTCAGGGATTTCTCACAAAATGTAGTCCAGTCACTCCCTCTGCATCAGAACACTTCATCCACTTCCAGACAGGGAATCCCAAACCACACCATAAAAGTTCTGAGCCACTGGTCTTCCCAAGCTTATCATAGCTACATTCACAGCCACCTCAGCGATGTCCAGAGTGCCCATCCTCTCCTAGTCCAATGAAGTTACTTTCGGGGACGATGAAGCTCGTAAACTCATCGAAAGGTGCCCCTACCCTGACTCTCAACCCCTGAGTTACTAGATGCTTCAGCAACACCATGACTCAGTTCGGCCTCATGCAATTGACCCCATTTCACTCCTCCTCTCAACCCCTACCCTCCCGCCAGCATTTGACCCCCTTTCATCCCTTTCTTCGACCCCTATCATGCCATCACAGACAACCCTCATCCCGTCCTTCCTGAATCCTCAAGCCATTTAGAAAAAAACTAGGTTTATACTGTTCAATTGGTGTGGTCTTCTTAGGGAAATGAAGTTATTATAACAAAGGTTCAGGAACAAGACCACACCATTCTCTTACTAATTCAATAACCAGCACTTTGCTAATCTATCCACCTGTGCCTCACTAATCTAATCAACTGTGCAAACCTACATGTGTGTCTAACCCTTTCTCTCCTGTTTGTCTCAGTTCAGTTCATTCCGAGTAAAACTACTTTTATAATGTACAAATAATGTCGTCTTGTTAGTGAAGTTCTTGTTATTTTATCTTATTTGTTGCTCTATTTTTACCTTATTTATTGTTTCTCATAGCATTGAGTACGGAGTACGGTTGCAAACTTAATTATTGTATTTGTGCAATGACAATTGTACTATGCAAAGACAATAAAGATATTCTATTCTATTCTATTCTATTCTATTCTATTCTGATAAGAAATACTGATAATGTAAATAGATATTTATTCTGTAAATGTAAGAATGTAATGTAATAAATGTGTGTTATTTAATGTCTTAGGTACCATGCTAGGGTTGGGGCCATGGTAGTATACCTGCAAACAGAGAAAAACATCCTTTAATTTAGTAAGTAAGCATCAACAAATCATTACCAGATTCTCTTTGAAACATTAATGTAAACACTCGCGACATGTTTGTGAAGTAACAACATCCATGACTAGATAAAAGTGATCAGTATATCTCACCGCCCCTGATTGTCCAGGAGCACCGTAGGGAGGAGAAGGTCCAACAGGACCACTGGGAGGATGGACTGCATGTGGGATAGTCTGGAGAGGAGGAGAGAAAAAGATAATGATGCAGTTCAGTGTTTTGGGGTTTTTGGGGCTTACTTTCATTGATAATCTGTTGATTATTAAACCCAAAGATATTAAGTTTACAATGATAAAAAAAAAAGCAAATACACACATTTGACAAGGTGGAACTATTTATTATTAATATTGACTGTCTAATATATCTAAATAAATCACAATGTTTCTTACATACATGCCTGACTGTTTAAACGTGACTGTTTCACAGGGAAACACGGTATTTCAAAATGGATATAAAATTTGTCCATTTTACGATAATTCAATGCTTCATTGAATTTAGTTAATAGTCGAATAGTTAATACTTGTATGGTTTTTGGGTTAAAGGTAATTATTTTAGTAAACAGATGTCAAACAACTAATACTAGATGTTTATAAGAACTGACATTTCAGTTAGCCAACTAATGTAAAATGATTTATGTGTGAATATAGAGTATGTACAGCATTTATGTTTGGTGTCTAAGCTATGACCTCATTACTCTCCACAAGGAAATGAGGAGGGAGTGGGGAGTGACAATAATAACTTCCCTCCTGGGAGGAGGCAGACTCAGAGCCTTCAGGTGAATGCTGGGTGGGGGAGTGTCTTAAGAAATGCTAAATTCAGGTAAAACTATAATCCATTCATATCATGTTTAACACTTAAATATCCCCAGTTTGTGCCTTTATACTTTGACTGAAAGCAAGTCTTTTGAACATTCCCTGTCAGAAAGCACAGTGAAAATTTACATTATTTATGAAATAACAAAAAAACTAAAAAAAAAAAAACCCCAGTAAAAACCTATGTTTCTGCATATGGAGACGTACTTGTCTGTGCCTACTGTTAGTACCTGCAGCGTCGCAGCAGTGGTGGCTTTCTTCTTGAAAATCTTCTTCCGACAGCAGCAGCAAATCCCAGCTGGGATGCCCAGCAGTAAGAGGAGAGCCATGAGAGGGTTTCCTCCTGCGTACTCATGACGGTCTGCAGTGGAAAAAGAGGGGGAACGTAGATTTTTAACCTTGTATCTTTATTGATAGTCTGAAGGAAATGAGGAGCAAAAAATGAGAAATAAAAAAGAATCACCATTAAAATATCCTGTCATGTTTGACTAGGACCTGTGAAATTACAGTTATAGGACATTCCTATGACCCATCAGCCCTCCTTAGTAAAGGCAGAATCCAGGATTTTCCATATTTCAGCCCACTGATTAGAAACTGTGTATACTTTGCCGTTACTCGCACTGGGCTGCCAGTCATTTAACTATTCTCACCTCACTTAGATAACTTCCTGCTGTTTTCTATACTGGCACCAGGTTACCAGGTTCTTATTGTATCCCCTCATTTTAGCAACCTCCTCCCGTTTGCCTTACTAGCACCAGCATGTCCAGTTCCCACGCAAACCCAGTATCCCACTCCGGAATACCCTTCCTTAGTTCCCTAGAATTCCACCAACTTCCCAGTCAATCTTAGAGCCCCAGAATGCCAGTTTCCAGCTTTTGTTGCCAGTATTGAGGGTTCCCAAGGCATAAAATGGTTTTCTAACAATTGACCTTCCAACTTCACGTAGTATCTCCAAAACCTCTTCAGCCATCCTTAGCCAAAACTAAAACCTACCCTTTCGTAAACATTCCCCCCCATGAGAGAATGCAGTCAAAGGTCAGTTCTCATTCATTACAACAATCTCACCATCATCAATATTTTAACTAAGGCCCAAGCAGTTATGCACAATAATATTCTTCCTGGACCATCGTATGCAGTTGTCAATTAATGCTCGGTGTCAAACATACCTGATGATTATAACACAATTATTGAGTCCCTTTTTTCCTATCTGCTGCATCAGCAATCTATGCTCAAGACACGCTTATATCCTTCTAACCTGCCCTCTGGAACCAATGTTTTTTCCAGCTTCTTTGGTTCCCCCCCGGCATACTGGGTTTACCTCAACATCCATCCAATTCCTCCATCTCACCTGCCCTGCAGTTTAGACCTTGACCTTATTTCAAAGGAGTGCCTCTGTTATCTTTCTAATCAAGCAAGTCAACTGGATCAACAGTTAGCTTCCAGGTTTTAAACTCACCGGTAGGTCAGTACAAGCTTTCAGCATATTCCATGCATCTATCCATCTATCCATCCATCCATCAATTTTTTACCGCTTATACAGAGATCCCACTCCCCATTAACACTTTCCAGTTCCTCTAGGGGGACCCCGAGACACTCCAAGGCCAGATGAAATATGTAATATTTCCTACGTTCTCTGGGTCTAATCCGGGGCCTCCTACCAGTTGGACCGCCAATGAGAGGTGCCAGGGATGCATTCTGATCAGATGCCCCAACTTCCTGAACTGGTTCCTTTTGACCCGGATGATGTATGAGCTCCTTACCCTATATATAAGGGGGAGGCCGCTTGTATTCGCGATCTCATTCTTTCAGTTACTACCCAAATTAATAATTGTGGATTTAGGGACTAGGTCTGTGTTGCTGAAGAAAGAGTCAGATGTCCACAAACAATCTCTTACAAGTTTAATGACAAGCTCGGTACATTCAAGGTCAGTTCAGTATGCTTGTGTAATACTCATGCAGGGAAAAATTCATCACATGCCCAGGTCAGATTCTGCATTGCTCCTCCTAGAACCAAGGTTCAGCAATTGGTTGGAACCTCCTTTCCATAAGCATAAGGTTTCCTGGAAAGGCTGAGTGTAATACTCATGATAATTGGAGTAGCACACCCTCCAGTCCCCCATTTTAAATATTGGAAGCATACAATCCAAAATTCTCAAGGTGCCTCCTCATCCAACCCACTGATCTAGACAGAGTCTGATCAGCCGCCTTAGTGCTGAAGCTAGCAGGCAGACTGTAAACACTGCAGGAGCTACTTTCAATCATAGTTCAATTGATGCACATACTGTATGGCACCAGATAATCTGTCAAATAAATATCCACAAAGTAAGTAGCGAGTCATGAGCCCTTAAGTTAGTCTAAAGTTATATTTACATTAACGTTGTTTTAACCATCCAGTTAATTTAGCTTGATGCTAGATATCTTGAAAATAACTCCACAGCTCATAATCTCTATTTATACCACATTTAGTTATTAATCCACAACTACTGTAATTAACACCTAGAAAGTTTGAGTACTGCTTGATGCACTGTCAGATTTTTAAAACAAAGGCTTTTTAAATTTCCAGACTGAATGGAGAGAGGAGACAGATGAGAGGGAGATACTCAGGATGCAACAGTGGAGACAATCACGGAGAGAGTAAAGATGGTGTAAGTGATTCAAGATTTAAAGAAAAAAATGAATTAGGAAAAGAAACAGAATGCCTAGGTCTCGACAGTGAATCCATTTTATTCCTTATGTTTCTGGTGTTTTATTTTTTTCCCCTGTGTCTCCTGTCCTCCCGTGTCTGTCTTCAGTCTGTGTTTGCATTTCTGTGCAGTGAGCGTGGCACTCCTCTCTTTCTCCTGGCTCCCTGATTGCCAATCTGCCAGCACACCTGTCATTCATCAGCCCAAGTATATCTACACCGGTTATTCATCAACTCTTCATCAGATTGTTGTTTCAGCCAGTTTGGTATCTGACGTTAAGGCCGCTTATAGAAGTGTATTCTAAATTATCTCTTCATGTATTTGCTTAGTACTAACTAGGTCTCTCCTTGTGCCCAGGGATCATCTCATACTTGCCTGTTTGCCTGCTCAACTGCCACACCAGCCACACAATTCCCCACCGCAAAGCCAGCTCAACTCCATCGGACTCTAGCTTCCCTCAATCCCCTGCCTCGCCATTCAGTTCCTCTACTCTATGCCTGCCACGCTCACCACACCATTCCCCACCACAAAGTCTGCTTATCTACACCAGCCTATAGCTTCCCTCAATCCCCTTCCTTGCCAGTCAGCTCCTCACCTCACCCCCTTGCCAACCCGGCCTTCATTCCCTCCTTTGCTCCCCTCTGCCATCTGCCATTTCCCTTTCCCCTCAGCCTTGGCATATTGGAATCCCTTTTCCTATCTATCGCCATCTACTCTAGTGTCGCAATAAACCTTTATTTGATTACTGTCACCACGAGTCTGCATTTGGGTTCAACTGCCTAAAAGTAAGAGAACGATCTGGCCAACATCAACCCAGCAGACATAGATTAAATTCACCAAGCCCTCATCACACAAGGCTCTCTTGTCAGATAACATGACCAGTCAATCCAGAAAATAATGGAAAATCTTAGGACGCTGTCTGCCCATGTTACTCACAACAAGAGTTCCTTCGCTCCTAACCCAACCATCTTCGGGTGATGAGCTAAACCATCCCATTCCCAGCCTCTCCTAATCTGCCAGATTTCCAGGCCAAAAAGCCACATCTCCTGCTTCCTGAGCCTTACACAAGAGATTTAGGTAAAGGCAGAGTTTTTTTCCTTCAATGGTGTCTGGTGTTTCAGTGAGAGTCTTCACCTTTTGTACTGATATTGATAAAATAACTTATTTTAGGGGATTTCTTAGAGGTAATGGGTTGAATTGGGCAACTGCTGTATGGGCGAACCAACACACCATTAGTTCGTCTTTTGACAACTACATTTCTGAAATAAAAGACTTTTTCAGAGTAAAGACACAGGTAGGTGTTTAATTTCTCTTTGTCATGGGCCCTGTAGTTTAGCAGAGTTTTCATTTGAATTCAGAATATTAGCAACTGATTCACAGTGGAATGATGAGGCACCTCAGAGAGCATTTTTAAGGGGTCTCGGTGATCAGTGATCAACTGAACAAGCCAATTAGGAACTGGACTTGCACTATCAACCCTTTCTGTTTTCTGTTCAGGAAGATGAGATTGTGGTTCAATCTGTCCAGGCCTATCTCTGCTGGTGCTGCAAAATCTGGAGGGATGCCTGCTCCACTCTTCTTTGCTCTGGTGAGCGCTGCCCGTCATCGGGCTCCTGCACCCTCCTACCAACCAGGTCAGAGAGTTTGGCTTTCTTCCAAAGATACATGAGTATTCAGACATTGACAAAATTTTTGTAATTTTGCCTCTGTACACCACCATGATGGATTTTAAAGAAAACCATCAAGATGCGATTGAAGTGTAGATATTCAGCTTTTATTCAAGGGGTTTAACAAAAATTTTAAGCATTTAGGAATTAGGGCAATATTACAGATAGTCCCTCATTTTCAGAGGTTCAAAACTAATTGGACAGTTGACTGAAACTGAATGTCAGTCAACTGTCCAATTAATCCTTCACGGTACAGATGGATAATGACCCAAAACATACTGCGAAATCAACCCAAGACTTTCTCATGGCAAAAACATTGAATATTTTTCAATGGCCAAGTCTTTCCACTGACTTACACCCAACTAAGCATGCATCCACTTATTGAAGACACAAATAAGAGCAGAAAGACCCACAAACAAGCAGCAACTGAAGGAAGCTGCATTGTAGGCCTAGTGAAGCATCTCAAGTAAGGAAACTCAGTGTTTGGTGATGGTGATGTCAATGGGTTCCAGGCTTCAGGCATTCATTGACTGCAAGGGATATTCATCCAAGTATTAAAAATAATCCTTATATTTATAATCATGTTGGTTTGACAAATTACTTCTGAGCCTCTGAAAATGAAGGACTATTTATAAAAATGGCTGTAATTCCTAAACGGTTCATGCAATATTTTTGTTTAACCACATGTATTAGAGCTGAAAGTCTACAATTCAATCACATATTGATGGCTTTGTTTCAAATCCACCAGAGGCAAAATTACGAAAATTGTGTTATTGTCCAATTACTCTTGGACTTAACTATAAGTACTGAATCAAAGAAACTATTGATGTCATCCAGCATTATGTCCATATTGATAGCTTTAAACAAACACTGCACAACAACTATATTAATTTATTGTTTTTCTGATTCTGTTTAAAGAATGTTTATTTCAGTAATGGTTGCATATACAGCAGTAAAATGGTCAGATAGTTTCAGTTCCGATCAGGTAAGAAATGTAGCCAGTAAATTCATGATGTTGACTCTAACTTACTGTTTACCTGCGAATGATGAATTTGCTAATTTTACTGTCAGTGCTACATTACTTTATGGGTATGTCTATGGAGACAGTAGTGAAATATCAGCAAGTGCATTTTTTGATGGCAAAATGGCAGTAATTTCATGAGGGTGCAGGTGTTGAGCCAGGGGTGCTGGTTTGTTGTATTTTTAATGCAGTTTGCTTTTTTGCATCATAATAGGAATAGTTAACCTAATAATCATATCAGGAACAGTTGTTATGTGAATATGGACAGTAGAAAACATTTTAGCAAGAAATTCACATTTACAAAATGTTAAGGATAATAGAACATCTGCAACAGCCCCTTACAACATTCAAATGCACAAATTCATCAATCTCTGCTTGATGTTCATCCAACAATTTTGGTGATATATTTTAGTGAAAAATGAACAACTAAAAGCCTTAAAAGATAATCTAATGAACAGACAAAACATATTTAGTCAAAAAGATCCCCTGTCAGTGTAATGCACATGTCAGCTGTCAATCAACATGGTTCCCTTCACTTTCGAAGGCACTACTGCTCGCACAACCACTGTCTGAGGACTGAACAGAATGGAGCTTGTTTTGGTATACTGATCAACTATAGTATGTTTAAATATTATTTATTGCATACAGACTCCAGCTGTGCTGTCCGGTTAGAAACATTTAAGGCACTATCTGCAGCACTCCTTTAGCTGTTTGATTAGTCGGAAAGACTCACATCATTATTTAGAGATTAACCTTGCATTTGAAAGCTCGTCCTGTACTTACTAAATCTTTTCCTGCTCACTGTCAAATTCACTGATTGCAGACACACAGACATATTGCAGAACAGGAATATTAGTAAACATTCTCTCGAAGCTGATGGGGATCCACAAAAGGCATAAGGAATAAATCAAGATATCTATATGGGAACCCACCTGTCAGGTCCATCTTGGTTACAGACACCAGCCGGTCCCTGTGGTCTCTCAGGATATAATGTCCCTCATCACTGTAGTTCACATTCCTGATCTCGATGTCCTTGAAGTGGGTCTGGACCCGGTCCCAGTAATCCGGAAGGTCTTGGGACACCCGAACACCATCACGTACCTGAGGTAGACAAAGTCCTGTTAGAGCATAACTCCATTTGAAACACAGGGAATTTCTTACCATCTTTTAAAATGATACCAAAAAAACAAACAAACGAAAAAAAAAAAAATGGCATCCATAAACTACAGCCACCTGAAAAACTTAGTAAGTAGTGTTTTATTATTATTATAATAACACACCTCACAATTATTTTTGACACACACCACCTCAACAGATGACTCGCTATCTTTATTTATTAAACAATGCATTTCCATTTCAGTTTGGCACTTGATATCTTTAGTGATGAGGAAATAAAATCCACTTCCTGCAGACAACATTCCCTATCCTCTTCAGCTCTTCTATTTTGATATATTCAAATACCTAAATACTAACATTTACGATATTCCAGTACAGGGTATAGAGACAAATGTAACCCCCTATTTCTGCACCTTTAAAAAGCCATCTCCACATCCCTCTGCTCATTTTTATCCAATCATCCTTTCCATCCATCATCTTTTCATCCAGCTTTCCATCCATCCATCTCACCAGTGTAATGTTGGCAGCCAACCCAGAGAAAGACAGCACAGCGTCGGCCAGGTTAATGCCTTCCAGTGAGATGTGGAGACTCTCTCCTGCTACACACTTCACATAGTTATGTCTGGCTGGAATAGAGAGGAGAAGAATAAAGAAACTGAGAGAAAGAAAGGTAAGATACAGTGTATGAAGCTATATTTGTGCCTTAATCCAGAGAATGCAATTGGCACATTTTGAGCACAGAATAAGCTTTCTGCAAGCACATAAATGAAATTTTGTAGTGATAATATTATTACACAAAGAGTAATTTGAGCAAACAAAAATCTATTCTGTGCTCAGTAATAGTGTGTTTGCTATTATCCACATAAGTGCACTTACTCACTCGGTTTTACTCATTTGCCCTCAAACACTCTGTGCACTCTCAGGTTTGATTTAACACATTAAATGTTTTATTTTATACTGATTTAAACACATCATTCACTGAATGTTATATTAACGTAGCTTATTTACATTTTAAGCATTATTGTGTAATTGCTTTGTATTTCCTCCAAATATTTAGTTTGCTGCTATTGTTTTGCCATCAGATTAGCGGCAGATTGATGTTGCTCCAGCAACAGACATGGTTCTATTTCTCAGTGCAAAAACATGGGAAAAAGATCCCAACAATTCACTTTGTGAATAAACCTCCCTCCTGTTCTTGCCTCTCCTCCCTGGTATGGTAACCACACAAATGTGCAAAGTGAATTATAAGGTCAGGGAAACACCACAATGTCTGAGAGCTGCTGGAGCTGGTTGTTATGCCACCACAACAAGAGGGCTCAAAGTGTTACAGTTTTACACAATTCCAGCCAATCAGAAAGTTGAGTAGGTAAACTGTGATTGGCTGTTTCGTCTCCAATCTGATTGTTAGTATGATTATCAGATACCAGTGAAGGAGGGAAGCACTGGGAGAACGGTGATGCTGCCTTCATGCTATGTCAGCAGAAAGCGATGAACAGGAAAAACAGCTGTTATTCTGACTTGGGAGTGTTTACACATTATTCCAAAGACCTTTAGCCTCTTCTGTTGTGTTATGTATTTGTAGCAGTTTGTTAAAAAGTAAAATCAGATCCAAACAAACAGTGTATAGCTCCTGTAACATTAGCTGAACGGATTGTATTCGTGTTAAGATGTGTTGGATTTATTTGGATGTAACTTCCAGTGGTGGTGCATTTGCAGGCATTGTGCCATCAGTTTGTTGAAATGTCTGTACCTCTTTTCATATAAGTGGAAGAAGCCATCGCTGTCTAAATGTTTTCAACTTAGTAGCACAGTGAAAGTGAAATATTTGTCTTATATTTATATAGCTAGCTGAATAACTAATTACTATTGTGGACCACCTTTTAGCATGCTTTCGGAATGAGATGTGGCATGCTCTGTCAGACAAAATCCTAGCTTAGATTTAATTTTTCTTAGATATATTTTTTAAAGCTTAAATTCAATTATTGTTTGGGTGATAGTATTTTTCTCTGTATAATATCATCTATATGTTCATCCAAAAATGTTTCGCTGTTCTCAAAACACCTCATCCTGCATTCAGTACTGACACACAAATATATTGCCATAACATTTTTACTAAATTGCAGTTAGCAATCAGAAAAGCAATGAAGAGATACAAGGAATAATGGAAAGCGATAGAGAAGGCTTTATAGAAAACACAACTTCATGGCTGACTATATTTTAGCATCACTGTAGTCTGGGGTCCGTGGATGTATGAGTGAGTGAAAATTCATTTTAATAAGGGATATCTGAGATCATATGGTTGTCAACAGGCTGTCTGACATTTGAGGAGAGCATGAAAGAGCGTAGATAACAAAAATTATACCATGGGTGGTTTCACAGGACGGAATAAAGGGTCAGTTCACACATACTAGAAACAACTGATTTTCTCACTGACCTTTGGTGGTAGCTCACTATGCACACAGTTTTGTTTTTCTTTACCTGGGTTTTCAGATATCATTCTCTAGAATTTCTGACTCCTCCCAAATACGACAGATGTGAATGAAATTTACACTCAACGTTTAAATATTATATCTAAAATGTATATTTGAAAACTACAGATTATGAATTAAGAAACTGTGGTTTTATTATTTTTTAACAGTTTAATATTGTACAAACATTTTTACATTAGTTTATAATAGTTTCATATTGTACAAACATCGTTTTCCATTTATAAGGCCTTCCATCTATGATTTTCTCATGATGAAAGCGTTATGTTAATCACTGTTTACTCAAGTGAGATTCATAATCGTAAGTCCTTAGTTTGAGGGAAAGAGGAGAAAGGAAGGAGGTCTTTACAGCACATGCTGTTACCATTATCACCACTATTTTCTTCGATATGATATAATGAGAGAAAGTAAGAAAGTAAGATAGTGAAATAAACAGCTGTTCAAGAGACAATGTTTTGATATGCCCTGCTAATCAAACTGAAAATTATGAGAGACAATTAAATATGATAAGATATTTCAGCACTGTAAAACATAAATTGTCATGTTTCACCTTCATACTGTACCTGGTACAGTATGAAAGGGAGACTTTCTAACTTTTGAAAGAAGAACTAACACATTCTTACTCTTACAAATGAACAGTTATAGCCAATTAAACACAACCTTGCTTAAAAGAATACACTCATACTGATCTGTGTTAACCAGTAGCTTATGGTGGCTGATGTTAGCTAATGTTAGCAAACTATCGATAGATAGTGTGGTGTAACTGATATTACTGAGTCATTTCATGGACTTTATGACTGTACTCAACTTGTGCTACTATTTTTCTACATCTACTGTTATACTGCCATTGTGACTTTTGGCTGGTGTTCAGCAAATATTACATACACTGACTTAAAGCTGTGTTCTTAAAGAACCAAAAGTTAACCCATGGCTAACTTACGTGTGACGGCCACTTTGAAAGTGGAGATCTCTTTATTCCAGAAGTCTCTCTGAATGTACGTCCCCTGGTCCTCATAAGTCACCTGACAAAACCATACAGACCACATAAATACACTGTGAGGACCAAATATCTCTGGCCACACCAGGTATAACCAGGGGTTTTGCTTTTGACAACTGATGGAAAACTAACATCACTGACTAGGGTTTGGACAGATGTGCAACACTTTGATTGGAAACTGAACTCTCAAGTACCATATCTGTATAATTTAGCAATTAACTGTATTTCCCTGAAAACAAATGTCTTTGGTTACCTTGTCAATGTACCAGCGTTGGTCACTACCTTTGTCAGACACCCAGCCTTTGGGTATCCTATACAGGACAGATAAATAGTCAGATTGAGTTACATCAGCAACAACAACACTGGAAACAACTCAGAGCTTCCCTCCATCACCATCATGTCCACAACCAGAGCGTGGGGTGTCCATGATTGTTTCTGACCTGCCTCTTCCCTTTTCCCAGTACAGTAACGTCTTGCTGGGATCATCTGCTGGGGTGAACTCCAGTTTCTCTGCAGTCTTGGACAGGAATATCTTAAGCTGGCGACCATGGGCTAAACGCTCATGGTCATGGACAGCATAGGACTCTGAGACAAAGGCAAGAGGAGAAAGACAATGAGGCAGAATTTCTGCTACTGACATAATTTTAAAAGATTTGGTAAAACAATTTCATTTCAAGTGTGGTGGAGTGCATATAGTTTCACCTCCAGGTTTATACTTCAAAATTATGACACTAAAAATTGCAATGTACAGTGTAATCATCCTGAATAGAAATTAAAGACATAATGTGCATCTATTAAATAGTTTTCAGAAAAATTAGGCAATTCTGGTGAAAAGTTTGTTTTCTGATTCTACCACTGGGGGCACCAGTGGTCAGATATTTTGGCTTAAACAGATCTTTTTCACAGCAGACATTTTTGACTTGTCATAGCAAGAGAACCACAAGTGTAATTCTTAAAAATAATTATTGCACCATTCGGTTTAAAAAATGACATAATATCCAACCCCACCTCCAGTAAAGAATGTCAATATTTACATTTACTCATTTGGCAGATGATTTTTTACAATGCAACATAGAAATTAGGTTCAATCCAAACCACAATAGATCACGGATAAGTCCTCAAGAGAAAGAGTCTTAACACTCATGTTACACCTGACATGGTTCCATAAGCCTTTCTTGTGGAACCATGCTAGTGAAGGATCAAGAGATAGAAAAAGAGAGAGAGATAAACAGGGTGTATTAGATGAGTAAGGGCCAAGTTATACTCTTGTGTGACGTGTTATCAGACCATGTTCGAGCAGCTTTAAAAAGGGTTTAAAGCTGATGCGAAAAGGCAAGACAAAATTCATAGACGTACACTCCATTTTTCACATGAAAAGTGCCAGAAATAGTTGTGTAAAAAATGAAAAAGAGAGCTGAAAGAGAAGTTCAAACTCAGCATACTTCCTCACCTCTGCAAAGGTGGCCAATCGTGGCATGAAGTGGAGTTTGAATGTGAGGTTGTTGGTTTTAGAAAGTTAAAAAAAATGGTCAGACACAGAGATGGCTTCCAAGGGCTTGAAGAAAAGGGGATCAAGAGGACAACGGATGGGATGACTTGAGAGCAGAAGTTTGGAGACATCTTTCTCAGTGAGAGATATAAGTGCAGTAAGTGAGATACCTCTTACCGGAGGAAATTAATTATGGTTGAGTGGTTCTGTCAGTTGGCCACCGATGGCCGTTACTTTGTGAGTAAAGAAGATTAGAGAGAGGTGGCTGGTGGAGAAGGTGGGGTGTGGAGGAGGCTTCTGAAGGTGGAAAATAATTTCCTAGTGTCTGTAGCAGAGATGATCTTGTGGTGGTAAAATGCAATTTTTGTAGCTGTTATGAGTCTGATAACCACTGAGGCTTCCAGATTTAGGCTATTTTCTCTGAGCAGCTCTGAAATTGTGTCGCAGCTTGCATAGAAGCACAGTTGGTCTGTAGCATCATGTACCAATAGTGAGCAGAATGTGCTGGGGGTGGTAAGATGGAAGTGAATAGTGTGGAGAAGTAACAGTCTTAACAGTTTTATGACTGTGAAACTTCTTGATAACATTACGAACACTTGAAACAGGGATTTCAAGATCTTTGAGCATTGCCTTGTAGCCTTTTGAATTGTTATGTGTATTGATAATTATATTTCTGATGCTCTCAGACAGCTCTCTTGTCTTTGCTATTTTGAACAAGAAATTGGATACAATCATCCCCTTTTTATGCAGTAAAACCATCATTCATTGGTTAATTCAGGTCATGTGAACACTGAAAACTAAGCACAGGTGAGTCTTATTTGTTCTTTGTTTTATTTGAGGAACTAATTTAAATGAATCAAAAGGGTGCCAATCATTATGTCAAGCATACATTTTTTGTCTCTATTTATTTTACTCTATGAAAGCTTTTTTTTTGTTCAGTAACATTGGACCTTTTATTAAATTATCAGATTATACAAAATTGGTTAATTTACATTTATTTCTGAAGATATTTTCTGTATTCTGAGAAAAAAGTCTGGCTCTTTAGCTGGTAAATGCTATGTACACCAGCTTGTCTCTAACAATGTCTGTCTGCTGTTTGCGACTAAGCAAACAGTGGCTGTATCAGAGCTTTCTTCTGAAAACAGCTGCTTGTGACGCTATGAGAGCAATGAGAGTAACATAAGTGCCTAGCAAATGACTTTTTTTTTTTGAGAAAAGCACTAGAGAAGGATGGAGAAATAGAGAGAAACGGCACATTAGGTGAGCAAGTACTCTTGTCAGAGGAACATCTTCCAGTGATTTTCGAAGACAGAACACACAATTGGTTATGATATAATGCTGCTGAATTTCTGATGGTTTTTTCGTGATAATAATAAGGATTATAGTTTATAGTTTTGTAATACTAGGGGATACAATTTCTCACAACATGTGTCAAGGTTTTACTTCTTAAATTCTAGCAGATATCTGAAGTCAGTGCCACACACTTTTTAGTTTAACAGCCAATCAGAAGGGTTTAAACAAGGAAAAAAAGTCTATTCAATTGTAGTAGAAACAATGGCTGACTTGGTGCAAATAAAGCAAATTGATCTGTTTGGCTTTATTTTGATTTAGGGATTTTGCGGAACTGACAACCTAGCAGCAACTTATGTGCAGGTGAATAAACTGGGCAGAACTCACACGTAACAAATTTGTATACCTATATTTCTACAATCACTGTCTGTGTTCACAAGTACTGTTCATTAACTGAGTCTGATCTAGTAGGGGGAGTAGGACAAATGAGATGATACTCACCCACACTGAGGGCAGCAGCCAGCAGGATCAAAACACTCCACATCATCTGCAGACAAGACATACAAGAGAGTTCATTAGAGATTAAATCCACAATTCTATCAATATAGAGAGAGGGACAGCCCTTACTTGGTTTATGTTCACTTTTACAGAATGTGTCTATAACTGAGCATTCAGATAATCTCCTTCAGAATAACAACCTCTCCCATCTGTGAGGCATGATTAGTCAATATCTATCAACAACTTTTGGACAGTTCGCCAGGAAATTTAGTGAGGACCCTCCTGCTCCGTAGAAGGTGAATCCCTCCTAATTTTGAAACTCTCATATGTCTTGAGCCAGTGCTAAGTATCCATATCAGGGCCTAATATGCTACCATGCTCAGAATGACAATGTTTAGCAGGAATAACGTTTAGAATTTTTCGAAAGTTTCAATTGTTAGCATGCTAACATTTGCCAATTGATACTAAACACAAAAGTACAGCTGAACCTTGTAGGAATATTCTTAGTTTTTTTAGGTATTTGGACATAAACCTACTATAGCACAGTGCACTCACAAAAGAAAAAAAAATGAAGACGACCTTATCTCGTAATTATGACTTTCATGTCTCATAATTACGACTTACTATTCCATAATTACAAGAAAACTATGTCATAATTATGAGATCAGTAGTTTGTAATTATGAGAAAAGGTTAAAGTGTTTATCAATCATTAATATTTGAGAAGACATAGGAAATATGGCGCAACATGTTATATGGTTTATTTTTCTTTCTGGTTTGAGACGGTAGGATATTAATGTCTTTTTTTTTAAATTCTATTCTAAATATCTCTATAATGAATATGACCTTAAATATCAATACAGATAAGTTTTTTTTTCAGCAAAGTACGAGTTACACTCTGGGCTACAACTTGAACCCCCCTTTTTTAATAGCATATATTTGTTTACATATTAGAAAATGAAATATGCCGAATTAACTGTTGCCAGTTCCTTTTTGTTATGTAATATTGGATGTACTGACAACTATCACAAAATTAATTTGATAGAAAAGAATTCCTAAAAATCTGATGATTCTCAGGCAAGTTCTGAGTCTTCATTATCTTGTAATTATGAGTTAGTTTTCTCATAATTACAAGATCAGAATCGTGTTATGACATTTTTTCTTGTAATTAAGACATCTGGATCTCCAATTATTATGAGATTTTTATTTTCTGATAATTATGAGAAAGTAAGTCATAATTTTGAGATACGCAAGTCATAATTACAAGATAAAGTCTCCAAAATGTTTTCTTTTGTGAATGCAATGCGCTTCAGTATAAACCAAAGTATTGGATAAATTAAAATGTTACTGTGATGATGGCACTAGATCAAGTCATAGAAAAAATATATTAGAATTAATTAAGAAAGGAACACGAATGTCTGTACTAAATTCCACAACAATCCATTGTATAGTTGTTGAGATATTTCAATAAGAACCAATAATATCAACCTCATGGTGGCACTAGATGAAAAAATCAAAGGATCACTAAAGTCATTAGGACAAAAATTTACATCCCTAGAGCCATGCTGCTAGCATGGCTAAAAAGTAATAATTAATGGGGCTTTAAAGTTACACTCCACATACATTCTAATGTATCTTTTGAACAAACAACCCCCTTAATCAAGTCAAGTCAATTTATATAGCATCAAATCCAGTTAACTCAGGGCACTTTTCATATAGAGCAGGTCAAGACCATAGTCTTAACAATATTATTTACAGAGACCCAATTTGTCGACAGTGGCAAGGAAAAACTCAGTTTTAACCGGTAGAAACCTTGAGCACATCCAAGCTGATGGTGGGCAGCCATCTGCCTCGACCAGTTGGGTTGAGAGAGAAAGAGAGTGCGAGAGAGATATTTTATTGACATTCTTTATTTGCTCATTTCAATCATAGTGTTAAAAAAAAACATAAACATACCTTAATTTTCCATAAAAATGTATGAAACAAAAGCAGAGAAAAACAAACCAGAAAAAAACAGCCACACTTCTTAACTCAACAAAGGTCCAAACAGCAGTTGGTCTTGGTCAACAGAACATAACATGTTCTTTTAACACCATATCTTTATGAATTCGTCCACATTAGTCATTGCACTTTAATAACTCTAATCAACTCTTAATCTAAGTTTTACCATTCTCATGAAAATACTTTCTGCACCACAAGCCAAAGAAAGCTCCATTTTATTCCCTCTGATAACACGAAAGGCCATTTTTGCTTGTCCCAAAATAAAGTTAAACAGCTGGCACTTCAGTCCTCATTTTTGACCGTACTTATCGCCCAAAATAAACACATGCTGAGAAAATATCTCTCCTGAAGATCTTTTGTAACAGATGAAACAAGGAACCTAATCTCCAACAGTCCAGGAAGCGGTGAAAATCAGTTTCTCTCTGAGTGCAAAAAGGACAATTATTATTAACATTTGGATTTATAACAGAACTAAAAGCACTGACAGCTACAATCCCGTGCAAAACTAAGTCTCAAACCCTCTTAGTTAACATTGGTTTGTACATTACTCTCCACTCAGGCTTTACCTCATTACTCAGAGCCAATTGAGCTCTCCACCAAGTGTCAGTCCGACCACTTGGTTAACTCTTGTTCAACACTTTCACCATCATTCTGTACATTGTTTTTCCTGCCCAAGATATTAAACCCTTTTTCAAATGATTCGTTGAACTATAACGGACAACCAGTACACAAAATCAGGCACAATTTTCAGAACAGGAAAGGGGTCATCACCATCAGGGTGAGCACGTCCATCACATTAGGTATCTAATAGGGATTGTTTTGTTTGTGTCAGCTGATGTTTTCAGTTATTGAGCTTCTGACTTGTAAATCTGAACTATTTCAGCAAGGAGGATCCTACTGCGCATGTGGTATTAAAACGAGTCCCATACACCACTGGCTCCTTTAAGAGCCAGAACATCCACCACACTGTGAACAGTCGACGCTGAAACCTTGGAAAATCATTCAGTTTGTGATTTCTCTAGTCCATTAAAAACAACGACTCAGCCAGTCCCAAACCTGCAAACTGACCCAGTCATGTTTAAGTTATGGGTCTCCAGACCAGGTTTGTAGGACCAGTGAGAAATCTCCAGATAAATTGGAGACAAAACGCACATTCAAACCACCATTAATCTTTAGTACACTCTAAATACAAGATGTTGATTTTAGCTATTAGACCAGTGCTGAAACTAAAAGCTTTGAACGTTTGCCACAAGTACTGGTGTTCAACCCGGTCAAAAGCCTTGTCTTGAGCGATAGAAATCAGAGGTTCACATCCCAATGAAACGGAGAGGTTCAAAATGTCCAAAATCAGAATAATGGTTTCAGATGTCAGCCTGCTGGGTACACACTAGGTTTGATCAATGTGAATGATCTGCTCCATCACTTTCCTCAGTCTAGTGGCCAACACCTTTGACAAAAGCTTATAGTCTGTGAAAAACAGAGCCACCAACCTCCAGTATTTTAATTTCCTGCATATCCCTTTTTTGGGGAGAAGGGTAAGGACAGCCCGCCTGCAGCTCAAAGGCAGCCACTCCTTTTTCAGACAGTCTCTGAGAGTATTTAACAAGTTTTAACAATCACAGGCCAGAAAGTCTTTTAAAAGTATGCAAGTAATCTGTCTATCCCCGGGGCCTTGACGCTCTCCAAGCTCTGAGGTGCCGCATGCAACTCCTCAGCAGACATCTACGCCTCTGGCATTGTATCATCTCTGGCTTCTCCTGAAACTCTCTTTTAAAAAGCTGCTCATAGAATGCAACTGGACACTGATGAATGTCAGAAGAGTCCTGCAGCAGCTGCTCAGTGTTGGATGGCACAGGATGCACAAGCCTCCTCTACCCATTCTTACGTTCCAGACCGAAGAAAAAGAGAGAGGGAGCCTCCATTTTAGAAACAATTTGAAATCGGCATCAGTTAAGGTTTGCAACTCCACTATTTCTCTCTCCAGAGCCATCATAAACCTGCCCATGTCTCTTGTGACATTGAGAGACAAAAGAGTCACTTTAAAATGCCAGTAAGCACTATTTCATTTCGCATTTTTTTTAATAAAAACTGAACAATGTACAAGAGAATGATCCCTTACACCAACTGAAATTATGGAACATCCTTTAAATGCATTTAAAGGTGTTTGAAAATATAAAACCTATGAATTATTGATAACATTGTTTAACACATCCAAGACACTGATCTTTCTATGCCTACTGTTGGAACATACACATTTTTAAACACCAATTTTACTTTTTCAATTTCAGCTTTTATTCTCAAAAACTGAGATTCCATTGTCTATTCAGTAACACAGGTAGCAGGAAAAAATCTCTGGAAAATAAAATTCCACCTCCTCCACTGTTTGTATTCTTGTAGTTTAAGAAAGCCTCCCCACTCCATTCCCGCTTCCATTTAGTTTAATTATCAGTGATACTGTGAGTTGCCTGAAGAAAAGTTACATTGAATTTTTTCGCATCAATCAAACTAAAAGGGGAAGCTCTTTTAACATCCTCTCTTGCACAACTTATTTTTAAAGAATCCAGCCTTATGTCACACATATTTGTAAGAAAGCTTCCTCTAAACAAAAAAGAAAAACAAACAAGCAAATACAAAAGGTAAACAAAATGAACTTATTCATTGTCTGAGATTTGTGCTCTAACCTCCTGAAACCTCATCATCCGCTTTGTTTCCTGCAGAAATGTTCTGGTCCTCAAGAAGGAATACCCACTGCCCTGATCAGATGTCTCACTGTCTCAATGTCTTCTGTATGTTGGCTGTACTTTCCCCTGGCTGAGAAGAAAGACGTGTTGTCTCTTTACCTTTCATAGTGTTGGTCATACTTTCTGGGTTTTTTCTTTTAATTGATAACTTTGAAATGTCATCTTCAGTCAAAATATGTTCTTCATCATTTAAAAGTGACTGAAACTCTTTTGTTGTTGATGTCTGCTTGATCATTTCCTTTACTCAAGCCTAATCTCTCTGCTCTTCCTGCTGACTCGGCAAACTATCCTCATTCTGTTGTTCATGAACGGGGCCACATTATAAATAATGATTTTCTTTGTGTGAATAACTACAGGGTTGAGGGAATCCTGAATCACAATTCCGCTTTCTAGCACTCGATTCACTTTTTCAATGCTTTTGAGAAGATCATGACAGTCTTGTTCATCCCGGAGGCACTCTCATATCCTGTTACTTTACCCACCACTAGAATACACTCCTCTACTGAACAACGAAAGTTTGACCACATGCCGGCTCCTCGTTTATCCAAACAAAAGCTGCCACTGGCCTATACCACATAAACATAAAAACATAACAAACCTTCTCTATCAAAACACTGATATACAGCGCAATAAAGCATGATCCAATTAACACAGACAAAAGGATAGAAAACAAGAAAAAAGGAGTTAGAAAACTTAAACTCGCAACCCCCAAAAGCTCTCAGCCATGCTTCAACAGAAGGAGAGAGAGAGGAGAGAGAACATAGCACACTGCAAGATCCACGTGGAAATGTAAATAATAATAATAGTAATAATAAAAATAATAATAATAAAAAAGGCTGCAAGCAGCGTTGATTGGGCCCTGACAATGTCCTGCATGTCAGGGGTGCTGGCTTAGAATGTTACATGTGACTGACAGATATTGTTAATCTTGGTGAAATGTACTGTGAGGGTTACTTCGTTGAAATTATGTAGAGGTTGAGATTGAGCCGTTTTTCACACCCAATCCTGAGATCCATATCAGATATAAATTTCTGAGACTTCTGAAAGGTGTATCAGGTTTCGTGAGTTTTTGAAAATCCCTGGCAGCTCAACAACAACTTCCATTTTCATGAAAAAACACTGAAATTTGGCACACCCCCAAGGCAACGTTGTTCAATGAAAAGTCACATTTTACAAAACATTTAATTTCCTGTTGCCAATGGGTGGCGCTATGAAGATAAAATTAAAATTAAAATTAGATTAAAATGTAGATGTCTTCAGGTATTAAAACGTGAAGTTTGGGGCAAATTTAACAATTTATAGTTGAGTTCCATCATCTTTCAAAACAATACATCCATGCTACCACGGACATGCCGTCCAACGAAAAATGAAAAGATTCACAATTTAGCATCGTGAACTTCTTTAGATTGCACTGCCCAAATTTCAAATCGATCTGATCAATTCTCTAGGAGGACACGCGCAAAGTTTCGTAACTGTTCAAACACCTTTGGACCCTCAAAAATTTGAATAATTTCGGATAAATATAATAATAACAATAATAATAATTAAAGCTGCAAGCAGCGTTGATCTGGTTGTCACACCATTGTGCACATTGGGGGTGCTAGCAAGATGCCAGTTGACACACCTTTGCACTTTTGTGACCATTAGAGACTGCGACAGTAATATGTTATTTACTGCATAGCAGCAGACATGACATATTGTAAATTTTCTATTAATTCCTGTGTCCAGAATGTGGCACCAGACAACATGCACCAGACATGCATTATGTTGTTGTATATCGAGTGTAGATAAGATCATGAAACTATGCGGCTTTATTCCTGTTGCCAGTAGGTGGTGCTATTAATATGATTCAATATGGGCTGTAGATGTCGTCAGGCCGGGACTCTTATCAACCATGTGAAGTTTAGGAAAGATCTGATTATGTGCATTCAAGTTTCTGTTTCTCTTTTCATGCCAAAACGTTGAAATTCGCCACCCCACAAGGAAACGCCATTCAATGAAAACTCATTGAATAGTTTTCCAATAATGCATCATCAAGGTCTTAATGCTTTTCTGACCACATCTGAGGAGGATCCGGTCATCTCGCTAGGAGGAGTACGTCAAAGTATAAAACATGTAATTTCCTGTTGCCAGTAGGTGGCGATGTGAATACAACTGAATATGGGCTTTTAGATAATTTCAGGCCAGGCCTCTTGTCAAACATGTAAAATCTGGGGCAGATTGGACAATGTATATTTGAGTGACAACAACTTCCTCTTTCATGGCAAAACATCGGAATTCGCCATGTTGCCACTGACATGTCATTCAACCATGGCATATGATATCGATCTAATTTATTCTCTAAGAGGAGTTTGTCAGCTGTAAATTGCAAAAACAGTGCCCGAATTGCACAGTAAATTCAAAATGGCTGATTGGGTTTAGGGTATAGCTCCAACAGGCTTTTTTGTAAGTCTTGGGATGTTACATGTGGCTACCAAATTTCATACATGCAGGTGAAATGGAGTATATTAAAGTATAAATCATGTCATTTCCTGTTGCCAGTAGGTGGTGCTATTAGTATGACTGAATATTAGCATGTTGATGTCTTCAGGCCAAGATTCGTATCAAACATGAAGGGCTATTTGATTGAAATTTTGTAGGGGGCACTATCGAACCATTTTTCCACACTGAATCCTGAGACCCATTTCAGATATCAATTTCCGCCACTTCTGACGTAATTACCGGATTGAGTGACTTCTTGAGCATCCCTAGCACCTAAGCAACAACTTCTGGTTTCATTGTGAAACACTTAAATTTGCAACGCCATCAAGTCCATACCGTTCGATGAACAGTCACAATTTCTACAATAAAGCATTATCAAGGATTTCCTGACCACTATTGAGGTGGATGTGGTCAACCTGCTAGGAGGACTACATCAGAGTATAAAACGTCATTTCCAATCCCTGATCATCTTTGCACGTCTCTGCATCAAGGCAGGCTTGAGCCCCCTGTCTATTGAACTGAGACTTGACAAGCTTCACAACAAAGTATAATCAAGTAAATGGTCTGAACTTATATAGCGCTTTTCTAGTCTTATCGACCGCTCAAAGCGCTTGTACATTCCTGCCACATTCACACACACATTCATACAGCGCTCTTTTCTATACAAACAGCATTATCTACACATACACACATATACCCACACACACACAACCACACACACACACCGATGATACATCGGGGAGATTTGGGGTTCAGTATCTTGCCCAAGGACACTTCAACATGCAGACTGGAGGAGCCGGGGATCAAACCAACGACCTTCCAGTTAGTGGACAATCCATTCTACCTCCTTAGCCGAAGCCGCCCCATAATCAAGGTCTTAAGGCTTTTCTGACCTTATGTGAAATGGATCTTGTCAACCTGCTAGGAGGAGCATAACAAAGTATAACACGTTATTTCAGGTTGCCAGTAGTTGGCGCTATGACTATGGATGAATATTGGCATGTAGATTTCTTCAGGCCAAGTCTCTTAACAAAATTTGAAGTCTGGGTCAGATTTAACAACGTATATCTGAGTAACAGTAACCTCCTGTCTCATAGCAAAACATCGAAAATCACTGTACCACCACAAGAACGACAGTCGATGAAAACTCACAGTCTTCACAATAAAGCCTCATCAAGGTCTTAAGGCTTTTCTGATTACATTTGAAGTGGCGATAGTCAACCCTCTAGGAGCAGTACATTAAAGTATAGAAACACTAATTTCCTGTTGCCAGTAGCTTGCTCTTTGAGTATACCGGAATATTGGCATGCAGATTTCCTCAGGCTGGGAGAATGGGGCAGATTGGACAATGTATATTTGAGTTACAACAACTTCATGTTTCAAAGTAGGACATTGAAGTTTGCCATGCCGCCAGGCCTAAAGGAACTATATATAAGGTGAACAGAATTGGTCCAAGCACAAAACCTTGTTGAACTCCGTGACTAACTTTTGAGTATATGGAGGATTTATCGTTGACATGCACAAACTGAAATTGATCTGATAAATAGGACCTACACCAGCTTAGTGCGGTTTCTTTAATGCCAATTAAATTTTCTAGTCTCTGTAATAGGATATGATGGTCATTGGTATCAAATGCAGTACTAAGGTCTAACAAGACAAGTACATAGACAAGTCCATTGTCCGATGCAATTAGAAGGTCATCTTCTAACTTTCACCAGTCCTGTCTCTGTGCTATGATGCACTCTAAATCCTGACTGAAAATCCTCAAATAAAATATTGTTCAGCAGAAAGCCACACAAGTAATTGGTGACTGCTTTCTCAAGGATCTTAGAGAGAAAGGGAAGGTTAGATATAGGTCTATAGTTGGCTAGAATATATGGATCAAGAATAAGCTTTTTAAGAGGAGGTAATTAATTACAGCTACTTAGTGGACTGTGTTACATAGCCTGTTAATAAAGACAGATTGATCATATCTAATAAAGAAGTACTAACTAAGGGTTAAAATTCCTTACGTAGCGTAGTTGGGATGGGGTATAGGAGACAGGTTGATGGTTTAGATCAAGAAATCACTGAATTTAGTGAAGGTTGATGGGAAAAAAACAACCTAAATATATATCAGGTTTTACCGCTGTTACAGCTGTTTCTACAGCAGGTTCTTGTGTTTGAAGATAAATCAGTTCTGGTTGCCTCAACTAGAACCGTCTGTATCACAGTCAGCAGTTTATGTTTATCACACACAAACACTTCATCATAATCAGGTAGGCATTTGGACATGCAGACTTCCGATCCAACTTTTAGCTACCATAACTCAGAACACACACACACAAACACACACAGAGACACACACACACACACACACACACACACATACCAGAGGTACATACTTGAGTAGAGATATAACGTTCATATGCTTTTTTGCACCATTATCATTATTATGTGTTTTTGTTGTAATATGTTCTATAGTTTGCTTCTGTATTACCCTGCTGGTGTGTTTGTTTATTACTGTTCTGGGTCTAGATGGCAATTGTAACTGTCTTTGACACAAATTTTGTATAATCCTGCAAAACCCAATAAAAAAAGTTTAAAAAAAATGTGTGTGAACACAGCCCACAACAGACAGGCAAACACCAGAGTTGCAGAACTAGATTTGAACCAGTGACCTTGCTGTCAAAGTTCACTTGTCTAGATCACTAGTCCATCTGGACAAGACAGCTTGACACACTGGAACTAAACATTAATTGAGTTCTACACACAGAGAGAGTGAATAACCTAATGACCTGTAAACCATTGTACTGGTAATCAGTAAGTCATAATGAGTGTAGAAAAGCGCACCTTAGTTTATTGGCTTCATATACTTTACCTTTAATGCCCAGTCAACAGCAGCAGAAGTCACAGGATAGAGTGGACAAGTGGCATTCAGCAGAGGTCTCCCTCTAGATTGGAACTTTGGAACTTGTGGTTCATAATCATCAGGATATGATCTTAGCGTATACAGGCTTTTCAGGTCAATTTTAACGTCATCCATAATATTTTTTTTTATAACAACCCAATCTTTATTATTTACCTAAGGGTCAAACCAGTTTTGTGTTTGTTGGCAGCCAAAAGCTAAATAACACTGAGAATAATAAGGTAATTTTAGTCTGCCTTTTAGGCTTGAACTCATCAGCCTGAAATATATATATATAGATATATATATATATATATATGGTATGATATGGTTAAGGTTTTGTTTTGTAACTTGTTTTGGCTCGATTAATGTGATAAGATGATTTTATGTCTGATAAAACGAACATAAAGACATTGGAAAATAGTCATGTTTTATGTTTGTTTTCTGATAGTTATTCCTTTTATATTGCTAGTGGATCTTATTTTTATGAGATTAAACAATAGTGCGGATGCTGGCAGCCCTTTTTATAGTCTCTATGTAGATGGTCTTTACATTGGTTGATTTGTCCTCACTGATGCTTTTGGAATAGTCTTTAAAAAATGAATTGAGTGAATAAAATTGTAATCAAACCCATATTGTTTTACAATGTTAAACATAAATGATCACTCTAGTCTCTCAAAATCTTTTTCAGTGTCCAAAGTAGAGACAGCTGCTGAGTGGTGGATATTTTGCATATGCATAATAATGTTAAACAATTTTCTGGTATTATCAGATGAATATCGTTTTTTCATGAAACCTGTTTGATCTGTGTGAACCAAATTTTTGCATCATGAGTGTTAATCTTCCTGCTAGTATTTATGCTAGAATCTTGTCGTCAAGGTTGGCTAAGGAAATTGGGCAGTAGCTACTGCATAATATTGGATCATTATCTTTTTTATGGAGTAATGTGATGTAGTAGCTACTTAAACATGGGAGAGAAAGATCCATTGTCTAAAGACGTTAGATATGTTTCTAAAAGTATTGGGTATTTTAGTAGAATATTTTTTATGTAAGAACTGATTACTTCTTGAAATTCTGTAAATGTTATTGGTTTTTCCAATTGAGTTTTTTCTTCCTCAGGTAAGCAGGGTAAGTTAATTTCCTTGAAAAAATGATTTTCATAATATGATACAATTGTAGAGATGATCTTTTCAGGATCTGTGGTAGTCAAGTGATTTGCAGTCCTGATACTGTATTTATAAATTTTTGTCATTTCCTTTTTCAACCTTTTGCCAGCCTATTCACTGCTTTCAGAAAAAAATTAATTTGCTCTATTTAGGTTATACTAAATTGTATTTCAAATTATATCAGCGCATCTTAATTGTAATTTACATAATTTAGCTAACATTTCATTATCGCATTTGTTTGACAATGAGTTTTAAAAGGGTTAAATTTCGTACAACAGTTTCCTGCAAAAAATTTTCTTTCAATATACTGCCTTTTCTGATTAACTCCCCACTAAGGCATCATTTTTTAGTTTCCCACCCCATTGGAAAATTGGATATGGAACCCATTTGATTGCATAAAGGTGTGGATGTATTGTAGTATTTGTTGTTTAATATTAGGAAATTTGAATAAAGAGTCATTAAGCTTTCAATATTTATATTTCACCTTCCTTGGCAGTAAGCTGAGGACAGCTTGAACAGGGGCATGATCAGCAATAACTATTGGGTGTATTTGTATATTAATATATTTATTCATACATAATGGTTTACGAACAACTGGCAACAGGGTCAGAAAAAAAATCAATTCTTGAAAATTTCAATTCTTGAAAATTGCATCTATTGGACTAAAATTTATCATCTCTGATCATCAGATGCAATACACACCAGATGTTGACTAAACTGAATGTCTGCATTAACATGAGTAATGCAAAGGCAGACTTGCATGCAGACAGTGCATATATGTTTAAGAGGGTTATATTATTTTACTCCAAGATACCATTGATTAAAATAAACCTACCAGATTGGTTACCTAGTAATTTAGTGTTTTGTCTAACTATGTCTGTCTGTATTCAGATTTTCTCGAGAACCGCTTATCCGATCAACCTCAAATTCGCAGGTATATTGCTGAGGACCCAAGGAAGTGCAGTGTTGACTGTCAAGTTTTTTGGATGAGCATCAAACATCGCTTTTCTACATATTACTTGACGTGAAGGTTAAAGGCGGAGCTACACTACAAGGGCAGTGTAGCGCCCAGACAATTTCCTGCGCGCATATTTAGGATTTGAAAGGTGGACCTCAACTGCGGCAGCACTTTCTACACCGTCACCCAGACACTATCAGAGCGTACCAGAGCAGCCAACTACAGCAGTAACAAATGAGACTGACTGACCACACACACTGCGGCCCGGAAAGAATTCCTAGTAATCAGCCCCCACCGACAGGCACATTTTGAACAGACACTGCACTAGTTAAATAGAATAGCAACTCCACAGCTTTTGGAAGATTCACCAGCACCGTATACTTGACCTACCCAATCCATTAGGAGATGCTGCAAATTTTCTGCTTTCGTGTGTGTGTCTTGAGGAAAGACAATATTTGCTGAATACTGCTTTAACTGCTTCAGAGTTTCGCCCCATTTACGTGGTTGCTGATACCATTTACATTCTAAGTGCTACACGAAGGCAACTGGACTTGAAGACGTTTCACCTTTCATCCAAAAAGCTTCTTAAGTTCCGAACTGGTGAAATGTCTTCAAGAACCTCAAGCAAGTTCAGTTGTCTTCATATAGCACTTAGAAACACCATGACCTGCATGACTAAGAATCTTTACAGACATTCCAGGTTGTGACATAGTTTTTGACTGTTCATATGTGTAATTATGTCAGTTAGCTACTCTAAGAAAAAAAAATGAAAGAAATGGAGAGGATGGAGAAGGTTGATCCCTTTAGCTCTCTGCGCTTCTCCATGACAGTAAGCTTCATCTTGTATTCAGTAAACCTGGGCACAATGGGATGTCTCTTCTTGGTTTGCCCTTTGGGTTTGATGTGCCCAATTCTGTGCACTCCTGCATCCACAGGGTCTCTTTCAGGAATGTTTTACCCAGTTGTTCTTTCTCCTTCTAACATTCCATGTACCATTATGCTGTCTCCCATGCTTCTGCATTGTATACCAAGTAACTCATTTGACATTTTTGAGTTTTCCTCCTGAAGCTCTCTTGTTAGTTGCTTTAGGTTGTTAACCTCTATCCTTAGTGATACAGTTTTTTTTCCTGGTACTTCAAGTACAAGTACAAGTTTTTGAACTCCATAGATTGTGTAAGTTTTTCAATGACAGTCATTAATTTTTGCAAAGGCGAGCATCTGCAATTGCTCGCTCATCATTGCAATCAATTGGAAGATATCGCTGAGGCCTGTAGTTATTTCTTTGTAATCATGTTCACTGGAGCTTAGCAAGAGCCTGCATTGATTGCTGTGTCTCTTGTTATCTCATTTCATTTCACTTGCCATTCTGTCATAATACACATTGATGAAAGACTCCAGACCTCCGAAATCTTTGAGAGAGCCTTCTTCTGTTGATTCCAGGTTGATGGACTGGATTCAATTGTTGATCAGACCAACTTTAGCATATTAGAAAAAAAAAAAAAAAAAGGAGCTCTTTAAAAGTAAGGTTTTAGTTAGCAACCATGTCTCTAAGAGGATACAGCATGTGAGCATTCTCAGTGCCGGCCTAGAGGCAAACATTTTCAGCTCAGTATGTCACTATGCTATTAGTTCTTTCGGGACTTTATTATGTGGTGTAGTAAACATTCAGCCTCAAGTGGCTGTCCCAATACTAACTGCATACAGTATTTATTATACACTCATTTTCATAGTATACTGTTTTTGCAATTTGATTACAAGAAATTGGTGTACTTCACCATCAATCAAACTGCTACTCTGGCATGTGACTACCACTTCCACTTAACAAAGAGTAAACAAAACGTTTTTCCGAAGATTTAACGATTTTTTTCTTTAAGGTGCTTTCCAAGATCACCCTGAAGCTGTTCGAGGAACAAGCTACTTCCTTGTGCACTGCATTGTGGGACAATACTGTCCATTAACTGCACATTTTTACAGTGCATACTGACAGTTTTGACTATACGGTGCATTCAGGAAGTATTCTGACTCCTTCACTTTTTTCACGTTATGTTGCAGCCTTATGCTAAAATTGTTTTATTTAATTTTTCCACTCATCAATCTACACTCAAAACCCCATACTGACAAAGCAAAAACAGAATTTTAGAAATTTTTGCAAATTTATTACAAAGGAAAAATTGAAATATTACACTGACATAAGAATTCAGACCCTTTGCTATGACACTTGAAATTTAGCTCGGGTGCCTCCCATTTCTCTTGATCATCTTTGAGATGTTTCTACACCTTGATTGGAGTCCACCTGTGGTAAATTAAATTGATTGGAAATTATTTGGAAAGGCACACACCTGTCTATATAAGGTCTCACAGCTGACAATATATATCATAGCAAAAAAACTAAGTCACAAGGTTGAATGAACTGCCTGCAGACCTCAGAGACAGGATTGTGTTTAGGCAAAGACCTGGGGAAGGCTACAAAAATATTCTGCTGCATTGAAGAGAACTGACCAAAAACTCGATGGTCACTCTGGCTGAACTTCAGAGGTCCTGTGTGAAGATGGGAGAAACTTCCAGGAGGGCAACCACCACTGCAGCAGTCCACTGATTGCAGCTTTATGGTAGAGTTATCAGATGGAAACCTATCCTCAATAAAAGAAACAGGAACCCCAAGCTTGGAGTTTACAAAAGAGCACCTGAAGGACTCTGACTGGGAAAAACAAGATTTGCTGCTCTGATGAAACCAAGATTGAACTATTTAGCCTCAATTCTAAGAATCATGTCTGGAGGAAAGCCATCGCTCATAACCTGCTCTAAAACATCCCAACGGTGAAACATCGTGGTGGCAGTATCATGCTGTGGGGTGTTTTTCAGTGTCAGGGATAGTGAGACGGGTCGGGAAAAACGAATATAAACGATTTTAGCATAAGGCTACAATATAAAAATATGAAAAAATGAAGGGGTCTGAATACTTTATGAATGCACTGTTCTTCATTTTGTTACTTCTCCCGTGTCAACACATTCCATGGTCTATAGTGCTGTGAATTGGTATGAAGTATTGAATTTGGACAGTGTTAATCATCATGGACACATACTGTACATACTTTTCCCCAATGTATTCTGACATCCAATCAAGGTGTAAAAATCCTATTTAATCATAACAGCTACCCCTGTTATCTTGTAAATGGGTTTAAGTAAATGGTGTTATTCATCCATTGCAGTAGATCAAGCAGATATGACTGTCGTCTGCTGCAGTCAGTCACTCGAGATAACTGAGGAGGCTAGTGTATGTACAGTATGGTTAAATATGACCTAAAGTGAGTGTTGTCTTTCTTTAATACCACTGCCAATGTGATCTTTGACTTTCAGTACCACCGAAAACGCACTAAAGAACAAAAACAGTTGGGAATACACCAACCCAATAGCCAACAATAAGCCAACCTGACACAGTGTAGGCACCAATACTGACCCTATCAAGTGGCTGAGATATCGGCCCTGAAATCACTGTGCCACATTAAACAGTTTCTTTGTGAGTGTCATAAAACACAATGCAGCTGTAAAAGAATGTTACCTAAATAAGATATAACCTTGAGTTTTTGATATTATGATACAGTAAATCAGGAAGTAAACAAGAATATGAATGTGACAACATATTCTATGGCAGCTTTTGGTATTGACAGTGGCAAACTGAATTCAGAGCCAAAAAAAGTCCCACAAGAATTTTCAACTAACCTGCACCCTAACTACCAACTTATTCAATTTATCTAAGACAATACAACTTTCCTTTTTTTTTTTTAATTTACTTTTACTGGAACGAATGGCAGGATTCTTAATAAATTCTTGCACTAACAAGCTATCTGACTTTAGAAAGAGGACCTGCCTTTTCCATCAGTCCAGTCAGACAGTCTGCACCTGTCTGCGTTTCTGCTGCTCTGGCCGCTCCCTTTCTATTTTGAGGTAGTGCTGGATTTTAATTTAGCAGAACTGCACCACTAATGTTTCTCAAGCTATGCTGCTCTGTATAGAACAGTTTAGAGCTGCAACAATAAATCGATTACTTGATTAGTCAATTGACAGAAAATTAATTTGACAAAGGAAAGCTTCTCTCTGCTTTCCTGCCATCTGTCGTTCGTCAGCTTCTCCGTTTTTTTACTACATCCTGCTGACGTGCTGAGGTAAGCGTATTGCCAGCTTCTGTGTGACTGGTAGTGAGTTTTGCTGCTCTGCCTTTACCCAGTTAATTTTGCTATTTTCTTCATTATACCGGCTATTTACCCGCTGTACATTTAAACGTACATTTGTTCTGATCAAGTAGCCTTAGTTCTCTCCTTGATTTAGCTATTATCTCACTACTTCACAGTTGTTTACATGCTTTTCAAATCGGCCAGTTACTTTAGCTTTGCAGTTAGTGATGACTTCTCTCCTGCTCTCTTGGTGTGTCTTATGTTTAGTTATTCCTCTGCCTCATTTAGCGATAATGGCACATGTAATAAATATAGTTTATTTGCAGTGATGGAGGCGAGGCTCAGTCAATTGGAAGCACGGCTCCACACCATGGAAACCAAATTGTTAGCCACGGTAGTTAGCCAGCCCCCAGTAGCCGATGCAAAATTCACCCCCTCCTGCCCTTAACCGGCACCGACTTATCTTCAAACACAGGCACTTTAGAAACAGCTGTGCAACCTGATGTATACTTAGACATTTCCTCTCCCATCGACCTTTGCCAACTCACTTCAGCTATGTCTTCATCTAAACCATCAACTTGTCTCTTACACCCCATCCCAACTAGGCTGCTTAAGGAAGTTTTATCCTTAGTTAGCACCTCTCTACTAGATATAATCAATGTGTCTTCATTAACAGGCTATGTACTGCAGTCCTGTTAAAACAGCTGTAATTAAACTATTTAAAAAGCCTACTCTTGATCCGTATGTTTCAGCCAACTATAGACCCATATCTAACCTTCCCTTTCTTTCTGAGATCCTTCAGAAAGCTGTTACCAACCAGTTGTGTGACTTTTTAAATCATAATAGTTTATTTGAGGATTTTCAGTCAGGATTTTGAGTGCATCATAGCACCGAGGCAGCACCGCTGAAAGTTACAAATGACCTCACTGCATTGGACAAAGGACTTGTCTCTGTACTTCTCTTGTTAGATTAGTGCTGCATTTGGTACCATTGACCATCATATCTTATTACAGAGACTGGGACATTTAATTGGCTTTAAAGGAACCGCTCTAAGCTGGTTTAGGTCCTATTTATCAGATCAATTACAGTTTGTGCATGTTAAAGATAAATCCTCCATATATTCAAAAGTTAGTCATGGAGTTCCACAATGTTCTGTGGTTGGACCAGTTCTGTTCACCTTTATACATGCTTCCTTTAGGCAATATTATTAGGAAACCCTCCATAAACTACCATTGCTATGCTGATGATACCCAAATGTATTTATCAATGAAGCCTGGTGAAACCAATCAGTTAGCTAAACTTCAAGCATGCCTTAAAGGCATAAAGACCTGGTTGACCAGCAAATTTCTGCTGGTAAACTAAGACAAAATGTTTAAGTTATTCTGTTCCATAAAGTTATTCTGCTTGGCCCCCAGCATCTCAGACACACATTATCTAATGATATAGTTACTCTAGATGGTATTGCCCTGGCCTCCAGCACCACTGTTAGGAATCTCGGAGTTCTCTTTGATCAGGATATGTCCTTTAACTCTCACATAAAACGAACTTCAAAGACTGCCTTTTTTCACCTATGTAACCTTGCAAAAATCAGGCACATCCTTTCTCAAAAAGATGCAGAAAAACTAATCCATGTTTTTTTTACTTCTTGGATGGAATATTGCAATTCCTTATTATCATACTGTCCCAACAGTGGTCCGGGAGGAAGACACCCTCTTCACATTTAAAGTAGACTTAAATCCTTCCTTTTTGATAAAGCTTACTGTTAGGGTTGGCTCAGGCTTGGCTTCAACCGACCCCTAATTATGCTGCTATTGCCTAGACTGCTGGGTGACTTCCCATGATGCACCAAGCTCCTTTTCTCCTCCCCTTCCTCTCCATCTGCACACATTCATAAGGCATCAATGCTCGTTACTAACTTGACTTCTTTTCTCTCCCATAGTTTTGTGCTTTCTCGTCTCTCTCCTCTCTCTTCCTGTCACTTTCTGCAGGTATTTCTGCCCCTGCTGCTAGAGAGTCTGGATCCGTGACTGCAAACCACCTACTGCCCCCATGATCCCTCTCAAGACCCAATGCTTCAAATATTATGATTATCAACTATTATTATATTTAGTTTTATTAGTATAATTATCCACCCTAGTATTATTATTATTAGTTTTATTATTAATCTCATTATTGTTACACATCTTTGTTACACGTCTACTGTGCTATGCCTTTTCCTTGCCACTGTTGCCCAGTGCTTGCTCATGGGGGAATGTTGGTTCTATGAATATAACTATAATGAGTACAGTCTAGACCTGCTCTACATGAAAAGTGCCCTGAGTTAACCTCTGTTATGATTAGGCGCTATATAAATATAATTGAATTGAATTGAATAGAAATTTAATGGCAACTATTTGATAGTCAAATATTGGTTTTTGTCATTTTTTTAAAGCGAAAATTTCAAATAATTACTGTATCTAGCTTCTTAAAAGTGAGGATTTGATGCCCTTCTTTGTTATCCATGTTAGTAAAGTGAATACCTTTGGATCGTGGACAGTTGGTCTGATAAAACGCAATTTACAAAAGACAAAAGATGTTACCTTGGTCTTTGGGAAATTATAATGGGCATTCTTCACTATTTCCTGGCATTTTATAGATCAAATAATTAATTAAAAAAAACAATCTTGAGATTAATCAATATATAAAATAATCATTTCACTAAGATATGATGATGTCGTTCAATTCTTGTCTCAAATGATAAGACCATTTTATAGTCTGGGTAAATTTAATTTTCAGTTAATGTTCAACATTTCAGTTCAATGTTTCCAGTTTTGTAAATATTTTATGACTCATTAATGTTAGATCTAGCTGTTTTAATTATTCATGTAAATATTAGAAGCACGCCAAAGATATATGCTGTTTGCACACAGACTTTATTTTATGTACGTAGAAAGGCATTGGCTTATGAAAACAGGCCATTCCGTAGGCGATGTGCTAAGGAGGACAGTTGATGGTTACAATGCCACAAACATAAAGGCGTTATCTGATTAGTCATGTAAGAACTCTTTCTGTTGTGCAAAGAGATAGACACGGAAAGAATATCATGTTCAAGAATATCTTGTAATACACCCTTACTGGGTGTCAGTTGAATAAGATAAAAACTATACATTCAGAACGAGCTACACGTGAGGGAGTGCAGGGTTTCTTCCTGTTTAGGACGCTGTCTCTCGCAGCTGGTGGAAGCCTATGGAACAAAGGAGGGACCAACCTATCCGCCAGCCAAGGAAGCGCTAAGCCTAAACCACGGCGCCTCCCCAACGTTCTTGACCAATCAGATGGATGCACATTCCCATTGAAAACCCTGTGTAACGTTAAGACGGACACTCTTTTCTAGGAAGTTGGCTACAGCGAACTGCTTGCAGACTGTGGTTTTCTGAATGGAAAAGATCCATGTACATGCTCAATTTGATTCTCTGGTTTTTAATAAATTGTTAAACTGAGAAATAACTCATCTCCTGGACTCTCTTCCCAAATCAACGAACGCGCTGACATTAACCTGACACATGCAACATTATAAAGAATATTACTGGAGTGTAGTTTAATACAAATGTCATGTTCAATACCACATCCATCTGGCAGCTTTTTAATATGTAGTGTGCTGTATCATTAATCATATGAAAGGATATGAATTACAGACAGAGCTGCAGCAGGAAAGCTTTGGACATACGTAATGACATATTATCTAACTGGTTAAAATCTGGGACTCCCAATGCATCACTTTTCTGACAGGCCAATGAATTTAAATTTAATGTTAATGAAAAGAATAAATATCCTCTCAGCTTAAGTTTGGCGGGAGATTATGTGGAGATCTGTGTAGTCACTGTGTTAGGAGGTCCACTTATTACAACTGATATTTCCGACAGCAATTGAAAGCCTCACAGGCACAAGCCCTGAGGGGTGGGGGGCGCAAGGGAGGAATCCCCTCCCTGCTAGACCTGACGGTATGTCAGATAAAAATGAAGAAAAGAAAGGACGGAGCCATTGAGCAGTATGGCCTTTTGTAACCACGAACTTACAGGAGTCTTGTACCTGTGATATGACGGCTTTAGAAAAGTGTGTGGAACAGCTGTGAAGCGTTTAGTAGGAGAAATCGAGAGGTGTGGCCGCGTGCAGAGATAGTACATTTAAAAAAAACAGTCACACCCCTCCATTAATACAACACACAGTAGTTCAACTTTAGAGGCGTTGTAGAGCTCGTGCTGAGAGGAGAACACAGACAACAGGACGGCAGGAAGGCGTCTCCGCTCAGTCCACATCAGGCTAATCATTCCGCTGCAGTTCAACGTGTTATGTGACCATTTCTAATCCTCTAGAGTAACTGGCTTCATCCTTTCACTTCCTCCACATATGCATGAAGCCAGTGAAATGCCCCAGCAGTCAGACGCACATTTGAATATCAGTTCTTACTGTGGACCATTAGGAACAAAATGTGAATTTGGGCCTTGCAAAGCCGAATCTCCCCGCCCCCACTCACATTAAAGCCTTTAGTCTGTGGCACTTACCTTTTGTGTAAACGGACCGTCTCTTGAGAGGTAGGACCACACTTACAGGTTAGTATCTCTGAAATCACTGCTGCATTAGATAATTTTCTCAGACCGGATGAGGGTGGAGGAGCGTACGAGAAGTGCTGCCTTCAGGTTCCTGTAGGAAATATCCAGAGTCAAATCGGAAAATTTCAGGGTTTGATGTGGTGAAGACTTAAGCACATCACCTTCACAACACCTTCATCCCATATTTATTTAGGTCTCCTTTTATTATGGTAAAAACGCAGACATAATTGTACTTTATCTCAGGAGTTCTAGGGTGATACATGTGCAAGGGAAGGTGGTGGAGCGTAACTAAGTAGGCTTTACTGTAGTACAGTACGTGAACACAGATTTGAGGTACTTGTACATCACCTGAATATTTCCATTTCATGCAGATTTATACTTCTACTCCACCACATTTCAGAGGGAAATATTGTACTTTTTACTACACTACATTTATCTAATAACTCTAGTCACTAGTTAGTTACATTAGATTTAGATTAGATTTTTAGATTAAGATTTTACATGTAAAAGATACAAAACAGAACGGTAAAATGTCTATGATGTGTAAGTAGAGGCAGGTGGAGAAGTTAAGGTGAGGTTTTATGGAACAGTAATTAATTATTTTATTTATTTATTTATTCAACCTTAATCCAACCAGGACGACTCTTGAGATACATGAACTGTTTTACAATAGAGACCTGGCAATGTAAAATAAGTATCACATACTTACATAAGAAGACACATCAGTAAATTACAGTATCCACATAAAACAAAAGAGGATCTGAGAGACATGAGAGGTCAGACTTGACTATTTAAAACAATTACATTCCTCTTGAAAAATATTTGGACTATGATGTTTGTATTCCTGCACGTAAATCACAAACGCTACAATTATTATCAATATCACCTATTTTAATAAACATTATTGGGATAATATGTACAATCCTGAAAGAGATTTCTTTAACATCAGTAGTAATTAGATATGGTAAGTTTTTCCCATGAAAATTAAATTCATTCCAATTATTCCATATTCAAGTATACAATGTGAAAAGATACATCTTCTAGATGGAGGACCTGGGGTCATTGGGTGTTTCGGGTCTCACAACATAAGACACCCTAACCCAGGTGACTCAGCTGGCCCCAACTTGCATCCCAGCAGCAACCATCCACGGATCAGCCCTCTTGATTCAAAGCTACCTGGTGGCTTTCTCTGCCGCTTAGCTCGTGGATTGGATGGTCCGTTTCTTTGCCGCCCCTGTGATGCCAAATCAGTTTAGGACTTTGCAGAGTGAATGTCCTGCAAAGCCTCTGCAGCCCACCTCTATGGGTTCATAGTGCCTCTTCCAGCCTCTCTCCTGGGACTTCTCCACTAGTTCCTGATACTTTGCACATTTCCTCTCATGGGTTTCTTCCATACAGTCTTCCCAGGGCACTGTGAGTTCCACGATGATCCGTCATCCTGTCACATAGACGTGATAATCATGTCTGATCAGAGTGATGTTGTTATGATCTGCTTGCCCAGATAAACATGCAGCTGCCAGTCAGAGGCCTTATAGAGGAGGCCTTACCTGGCTTTTAGCTGTGGAAGGGCTTCCTCTCCAGCTTTGACAAGGGTGATTGACTTCTTTGGGGCATGGTGGTGTTTGCTGGTGCTGATGGCCTTGGCTATACTGTCAGAAACTGTCTTGAGCACTTGGTCATGGCGCCAACAATAGCGGCCTTCCCCAAGGGCCTTTGGGCAGCTACTAAGAAGATGTTCTAAGGATCCTCTTTCAGAGCAGAGAGGGCAGGATGGTGTCTCGCTCTTGCCCCAGACATGAGGGTTTGCTGGGCTTGGTAGAGCATCATAGACAGCTTGGACAAGGAACTTGACACGATGGAAGTCTGCCTCTGAAATAATATACAAAAACCGACTGGACTGATGGCGGAGTTAGCTGGATCAGAAGAATCTACATACAAAAGATGACGTTATATTTCTGAGAAGTATTACAGCCCCTGTGGGGGGTGACCAGGAGAATTTACAGAGTAACAAAGAAATTCTGAAATGGACAGCAGCAAACTATTGGAATTTATCAACTGACTTACCAAAAGTATATTGCTGGAGAACTAGTTTTCAAAGAGCAGTGATTTCTTTTAGGTGAGGGCTGAGAAATGGTGTTAATACAGTACATACCATGAAAGACACATGTGTTTATGGTAGTGGTAGAAAACTAATCCAATTTGTTTTAAGTGTGTAGGATTTAGTGGCATGTAGCTGTGAGGTTGCAGATTGCAACCACCTGAATACCCCTCCCCTCACCCCTTCCTTTCCAAGCATGTAGGAGTACCTACGGTGACCTTCAGGTAACGTTGAAACACGAAAGGCCATCTCTAGAGCCAGTGTTTGGTTTGTCCATTCTGGGCCACTGTTGATACAAAGCAGTCCAACTCTGTGGAAGAGGACCCTCTTTAGATATGAATGGCTCATTCTAAGCTAATGAAAACACAACAATTTTTACTTTCAGGTGATTATACACTAATGAAAACATATTTATGTATATTCCAGTTTTGCCAATAGATTCCCCTCAATCCTACACACTGGTCATTTAACATTGGTGGATCAAAAAGAAACAAGAACAGGGAATGTCTTATGATTGGTTAATAGGGTAGGAAGGATACTAATATTAACTAGTAATTTACAAGAAATCAGGTAATAATTAATACAGGACTAAAGGATGGTGGTTTTATTACACTGTACAACTTGTAAGACGGGACCTTATTATGATATATGTAGCCCTAAAACCAAGTCTTAACCCTCAAACAGCCCTTGGAGTTGTGAAGACTGGCCAAAATATCCTCACAACAATATTTTCAAACCAAAATTTGTCTACACAACCATAGAAAGACATGTACATGCACACACATACTTGTACCTTTTTCTTTGTGAGGGCACTTATTGACATATTATATTGCCTAGCCCCTTACCCTAACCTTAACAATCACAACTAAATGCCTAACCCCAACTCTTACCCTAACCCTAACCTAAACCTATTTCTAATCTAAACCAAGTCTTAACCCTAAAACAGTCCTTTGAAATTGTGAGGCTAAAATGTCCTCAAATTCCAAAAATGTCCTAACTCCCAAGGTCTAAAACTCAAAACTGTCCTCATAAAGACAGACGCACACACACAGAGACATACACACACAGGATTTAGTACACACAACATTTAGTTTTCATTCAACTAATTCTTTTCTAATTACACTTTTTTTTTAATTTTTTTTTTTTTATTTTTATTTTAAAGTTTTTTTATTTTTCTTTAGAGGACTTAGTGGATTAAACATTATTTGTTCTAAATGGAGGTATGTTGACTTGAGATGATGGGTTCAATGAATAAACTGCTGAGAGTTCACTAAACTAACTGAATTAAGTTTTTAAAGAAACTAGCAAATTAACAGACTACTCAGCATGAATTCTTTTAGAGTTAAAACTTATTTTTTGTAGTTTGAAGAAAAATGACATGATAGAAACTTGATGTGTTTTTTAATACATGTGAAGGTAAGCCATGGTTGTTTCTTTTCATAATAATGTACAGTGTCAACCATGATGAAGGTTAGGTCACTGTACACCTACTAAGATAAACCTTTATCTTGGTGTAAGGAGATTTGTTTTCTCAGCCTGTACACATACCACACAGAAACATACAGATATTCACAACAACAGAGACACTCAGCATTCATGCCCCTGCCTTACACTTAGAGTTTAACAAAGTCACTGAGAGCAGCCTCAAATGTTGTCTTTGTACTGAATCTGATACAAAATATCTCCAACAGCCACAGCTGTAAGTTTTTCATGTCAAGCTGACTCTTTCAACTGAGAAAATGTAAAAGGAAAGTAAATGAAGTTCTTGGCACCCCAGAGTTGTAAGTACATAATTTAGAATATCTTCAGAAATAAATGCCAATTAACCAATTTTGTATAATCTATCTATAATAAATATTTTGAAAATATCCAAGGTTACTCAACAGAAGACTAAAAAAAAAACAAAATTTGCATAATAGTGGAAAAATACATGTAGCTCAGATACAATTATTGGCACCCTTTGCTAACATTTGGTTTCAGAACCTGTGGCAACAATGGCAGCCTCTAAACATCTCTTGTAGCGATCTAGAAGCTTCTTGCACCTGTCTGCTGGTAGTTTGTTCCTGCATTCAAGCTCATTCAAGTTTGCAAGAGTCCTTTTTTTCAGTGGCAGATTTCAGCCCTCTCCAAAGGTTTTCAATGGGATTTAGGTCAGGACTCATTGCTGGCTAGTTTAAAAGTCAATTTTTCCTTTTCAACCATCCTTTTTTTGCTTCTGGATGTGTGCATTGGGTTGTTGTCCTGCTGAAAAAAACCAATACCTCAATTGCCTCAAACTTAGTTTTCTGTCACTGGGTAAGACATTGTACTCTAAAATGCCTTGGTAATCTTCTGATTTCATCATTCCTTTGATTTATTCAATGCCTCCAGTACCAGAAGTTGCAAATCAGCCCCACAGAATGATAGAACATCCACCATGTATTACTGTAGGTAATGGTAGGGTGTTTTCCTTATGGGCTTCATGTTGACACCTATTAACAAACTGAAGCACTGCATTCCCAAAGAGCTCTACTTTGCTTTAATCTGTCCATAGAATATTATCCCGGTATGATTGTAGCTTACAAGAAGCTGAACAAGAAGGCAAAGCTTTCGATTTACCAGTCAATCCACGTTCAACCCTCAACTATGGTCATGAGCTTTGGGTAGTGACCAAAAGAATGAGATCGCGAATTTAAGCGGCCAAAATGAGTTTCCTTCATAAGTTGGCTGGGCTCAGCCTTACAGATAGGTTAAGGAGCACAGACATCTGGAGCTAATTCTGAGTAGAGGCACTGCTCCTTTACATCAAAAAGATCCAACTGAGGTAATGGGCCAGCGGGGCACCTTCCATTTGGGTTATTCGGGCACGTCCAACTAGTAGTAGTCCCCGGAGTAGACCCAGAACACACTGGATAGCCTATATATATATATATATATATATATATCATCTGGCCTGGGAATGCCTCTGCGTCCTCCAGGAGGAGCTGGAAAATTTTGCCTGACAGAGGGATGTCAGGATTACCTTGCTAAACCTGCTGCCAAAATTACCTGACCCCGGAAAAGCGACAGACAATGGATGGATGGATGGGATAAACTGGGTGAGAACTCTGCCAGAGTCACCGTTTTTGAACCCTATCAAGTTTAATTGGCAGGGAGGCTAAGCCAGGCACAAAACAGAAGTCCAAGCCATAGAGGTCTCTTGGGAGACCCAGTTTCTGGCTTCCCTGGCAACAAGACAGGAACTGATGCCAGAAACATGGCAATCACCACTCTCTGGATGATCAACTGCATGAGGAGAGAGAGTGAAGATGAGTAGAGGCTGACTAGCCGATAGGTGACTGATTTCTATCTCGAGAGAAGTGTGACTCACTTGGTCTGGGTACAGTGGCAGTGAGCCCTGGCTGTCGGTGAAGAGAAGCAACTTGATGAAGTGCAGGGCGGATGCTGGCTGCTTGGTCTGATTGCCCTAGCCTGTAGGCCAGCCATTTGTAAACATTCAGAAACACCTGGTAGCCAAACAATCTGAGCATGAAGACCAGCTCTGGAAACAGAACCAGAAACATGCTGATCCACTGACCTATGTGTCTGCAGGCAGAGAGGTGAAGGAGGAGAGAGGAGACAAAGACAAAAACACTCAGGAGATTAAATGATGATGAAGTGAAAAACGTCCTGTGGACAATTTCTCTCACATATAGTGTAGTAGATTTATGAAAGCACTTTGTGTTTTCAGTACCTGTAGTTGAAGTAGAACAGGCGGACTCCAAAGGTCATGTAAACAACTCCTCTTATTACAGATATCTTCATCTTATACGAGTTGAGAATGACAAGTGGTTTCTTGCTAGATGCCAGATCTACTGGAAGAGAACAATAAAGAATAGAATAAGAATAAATTAATAAAAACAGAAGATGCAAAAATGATCAAACAATTAGCGAAGGAAGGGATAATAAATTGTAAGAAAAGAGGAGAAATGGAAAGGAAGAATATAAAGTAAACAATAAAATTATGAAATGGTATAAGAAAAAAAGCATAACAAGAAAGCTCAAAAAAAGGCCGAAAGGAGAAAAGAAAAGAATGAGCAGAGGAGAATGGCTAATAACAAAAGGGAATAAAGCGGAGACCATGACATAAATGAAAACAGAAAAGAATGAAAAGAAGGAGAAGGGATAAAAAAAGAGAGAAAATTTTTTTAAAAATTAGAAATGGTCAAAGGCTGATTAAAGGACACAGAAGAAATAAAAGCATAGAAAGGACATACGGTTGTTGGACAGATCTCACTAAGGAGAAACAAAAATTAAAGTGAAGGAAAACGTGACACAACTGAGCATTTAATTTATTTAAATGAAATACTTTCTCAATTGAAATGAACAACAAAGTGAATAAATGCCAGGCATACTGAGCAATGAGAGTCATGAACTGAGATGTCAAGAAATAAGAAAAAAGTAGAGAGCAGAGAAAAGAGTAAACAGAAACTTGTGAAACTCACTTATCAGAACATACAAACGGTCAAAAACAAAGAGAGGAAAAGTACTTTTTGAGACAATTTGCTTGAATATTTCCACTTGGGCAAACAAACGAAAAAATAAAAACAAACAGAAAGAAAGAAAAGGAAAAGAATATTTAAGCCATAAGTTGAGTCCTGGCAAAACAAATAAAAGTTATGAAACAAAAACAGAAAGGGTAAGGAAAACAAAGAGATAGAAAAAAGAACAGCTCAAGTAGAAATTGGACTGATAACTGGTAAATTCCAAAAGGGTACGACCCCAGTAAGATTCCAGTGACATTGGGGTCCAGACTGAGATACTGGCTCCCTCTGAGGTTTTCATCACTACAGACCCATCAGTGTAACCTTATTAGACACATATCCTGCGTACATTTGCGTGTTTGTCTGTTTGTGTGCTCCTTATAACGTCCAGTTCATAGGTCTCAGATGCAATCCTGAGGGGAAGATACTGAGGCCTCTGCTGAAACAGTCATTATAGAATGCTTCAGTGTAGAATGAGAACAGCCCCTTTAATAAGATCATGTAGCAACAAGTGCACACTATCCTCCACATCTACACACACACACACACACACACACACACACACACACACACACACACACACACACACACACACACACACAGACACATACACACTGGCAAAGAAGAGATGGGAGATGAGAGAAAGGGAAGAAGGGAGGTCTTTCAGAACAAGGACAGATGAAAAGATGAAAATGCAGGCTTAGCTGTGGTTCCCAGAATCTCCAAAAGTAGAATGGGAGGCAGAGCCAAATCAGGAGATAATAATCATGTGACTGCCCTCTCCATGATTCAAAAATTTGAATGTCTTGCACTTGATGGTCTATGTGTCAGTTTTAAACAACAGGGATTATCCATGTGGTCATCAAAAACTAACCTATGACACAGTGGCCTTCACAGAACATTAGATTATGTATTTCATTACCAAGAGGTCAGAGTGGATTATTCACCTATGACACAGCACCTTGCAAGCAGTTAAAACATAACCATTGTTCACATTTTGGGGCACAAATGTAAACATTGTACTGTCTTTACCCTAGAATAAACACTACTAAGGAGCTTTTAGACCATGAGACAACAATGATGTTATTGCACGTCACACTTTTTGAGATGGTGTGAGTCTGTGTGCCATATCAATTTGATTTAATCATGTGATGAATCTGGGTGGCATGCTGGTTCAGTGGTTAGCACTGTTGCCTCGCTCAAACCTGCCGGCGGGGGCCTTACTGTGTGGAGTTTGTATATTCTCCCCATGCCTGCCTGGGTTTCCACAGGGGCTTCAGCTTCCTCCCACAGTAAATTAGATTAACTGGTGACTCTAAATTGCCATAGGTGTGAATGGTTGTTTGTCTCTTGTTTGAGATTCTTCACAACTATTTCTGTCCCTTTTCATGTGAATAACTGAGGTCAACACTATGAATATCTTCCAGAAGAGACTGTCTAAAAATGGGACACGTTATCTCCATATTGAAACCCTTTCATGTCTCTCCCCTCTCTATGATGGCCGGCTTTTCACCCCACCTTCCGTTTGCACATGCACGTTCTATCTCCCAATGCCATACTGCATACTAAAAGTACGCACTATATGGTCAGAGTGTACTGTTTTTGCGGCAAATATTCACTACTATTTACTTTTTTGAATGTCACAGCCAATTGAACTCCAAAAAAAAAGGTAAAATGTTTTTCCAACGATATAATAGTAACGTTTTGGTTTGTTTTCTGATATCTTTCTGGAAGTGTCTCAGCATCATCCTCAGTTTGATTTATTTTATTTCTTTCTTTCTTTGTCTTTTGTGCATTACATTGTGGGAGAGTGATGTACATCATCAGCATACTCAAAATAAAGAGTTTTTAGTCTGCATATTGACTGATTGGTTTGAGTCCTCTAAATTTTTTCACTTTTCTAGCGTGAATTTGGTACATACTCAAAACCTGCTTAGAATTAGTATAAGGTCTGGAATGGGGGCACAGCTGATGTCTCTTCTTTATGTCTTGCTCATTACTTACCGAAAATTTTTTCCATCTCCTCACACTTCCTGACCTCTTTCACAAACTTCCTCCGGAGCAAGTTCACATGAGGGTTTCAGCTAGGAGAGAGTGGGATGCAGAGGAGTAGGAGGACAGAAACAGAGAGAGTTAAAAACAGATTGACAAATACAAGATTTGTAGACATGGAACTCTTGACAAGATTTCAGCGGCAAAATGTAATAAAAGAAATATTCAACATTTATCAACAGGCATGTATTTAAGTATTCTTAGAGAAGGATGAGGGTGTGTGCTGTCTAAACATCATGACATATTTGGATTCTGGAACAGCATATTTTCTTGGGAATTCAACATTGATTTAGTTTGTGCTTAATTTGGGGGTGATTAGTTACCTACTGTCATTTTAATTCAGCTTTAGGGTAAGAAACTGAGTTTAATGTGAGAAGAACCTGTGGTGGACTTGACAGCTGTCTTGGTGAGTGAGCTGCATTAACTAATTTAACTATGAAATTACCACATCAGAAGCACCAACTTTCTGTTTCAGACATTGTGGTTTGTAAAAATTGTATATCGTGTATATATGAAGTGTATATATGAAATGTTTTTTACAATTTATGTTTGCTCTCCGTGGATCCTAGAGTGTAAATTGAGTAAGAAATTCAAATGTGTCATCGCTCAAAGGACAATAACTCACATCTCTGAACTCCAGAAGGAAGCTATAATCACAAAACCATGAAACCTAACCTCCTTTATGTGATCAAAAGCAGGAATCACAGTAATTTAATTTAGAGAGAGGGGAGGAGGAGGGAACGAGGACAAGAGAGGTTAAAGACATGAGAAAGAAGCATATTCAGTATTATCTGTTGCTTGCTGTGTAGATTACACATTAATTAAAGTTTAATATGCTATTTTTACACATAACAAAAGTTTTGCAAAAAGGGATATCGGCTGTACATAGGGCTCCCAGACATATTCATGCCCCTTTTTTGGTTTGACGGTTCTGATTAATTTGATCTCTGCATGTTTGCAAAGCCAACCCCAATTTAGAAGTGACTGTCGGAAACCTAAATTGTCTAGGCCTTTTTGGGCTGTAGTTAATATGACTCCTCTCTAAACTGAAACAAGGCTCCCTTTTCCCAGCATATTTTATAGAGTTTCCCTGTATAGGCAAATCTCCTCTGAGGCTCCACTGTGCTGCCACCGTAACACTGCAGTTAACAACCTCTTCTGAGACTCTTGTCCTCCCATAAAAAACAACGGACAGATCATTGGTGTAAGCATCTTATTATGACCCATAGTTATGTTTGCTGTTCATTGACATTTAGAGGCCATATGAGACAGTCATCAGTTTTTTTCAGCACATGCTGAATTTACAAATGCTCTTAAGTTATGTTGTAAAACAGCCAATCAGGGTTCAACTATACCCCCTAGAAGCCATGAAGCTCCTTATGTTCACTTGGTCTAAAAGTTTCCCTAACTTATAATGAAATGGTATATGGTAACAACATTACTGAAAAGCAAATTCCACACAGTGTTGGATTTAGGCATGTACACACTTGTACCTATGTATTTTACCATTAACATTTGTTCATGCAAATGATCAGGTGTTACTGTATATACAGTAAAAGGTGATGTGGAAAGAGTGAACGCATACATTTTTTAAATTGCAAAATTGGAAATGAACAGCTGTCCAAACATACAGGTTCAGCATAGCAAAATTCATCTATTGCAGGTTGGTTACATATAAATATTCATTCAAAAAAGGAATAATATTAATTTATAATGACAAAAAAAAGACAATACAGAGGCAAATACCTATCACAAAAAAATCAAAGGAAGTGTATAATTATTTAGTCATTTAAAAAAAAAAAAGAAGGTCAATGAGTCCGGCCGTATTATGGATTTCTTCTTTTTAAGCAGTTTAACAGAACTGAATAAAGAAAGTATTTCAGATAAGAAATGAGGAATATTTGGTACGTTTCAGTATTTTTTTCTTGTGTATAACAAGGTTTGCCTTTATAACAAAGAAATTAAGATTATGATGCTGTGTGTCAAAATAACATTAAATGTTTCTGAGGCTAAAGGAGTGTGTGGAGTTGACTTAAATAAATACAGGCAAAAATCTTCCCAGGAAAGCTGAACATATACCAACAACTTGTTGAATCATGACGTCACTACCTGCATTTTGGGAGAAAAGGCAATTATAAATTACTTAATTATATTAACCAGTCAAAATAGCATAAATGACAGTTGAAAATTGACTCAAATATTTGCTGATTATATTTTTTCATAGATAAAGATTTTCCTGCTTTTTGTACTGTTGAGGATAGTAAATACCTCTGGAAATACTGTTATACTGCAAATAAACAACATGTAAGTAGCTTTATTAAATACAAATACATTTAAAAAAAGACATAAAATAAAAATCGTTGTTCTTTATTTGCATGTTATAGACTAATATTAAAACCTAAAGGCTTCGTGCACTGTGCAACGCTGGCGTTGGGAGGGGTGAGGGGGCAGAGACGTTTATCGTCCTGAGTGCTATTGTCCTAATCCGTTCTTAGAGGATAGAGGCTTAGTGGAACTTCAGGTTAGGCTGACCACAAATATTAGCTCAGAGAGAACTATCCTAGCAACCAGGGCCTTCTCTTCGTTTAAGGTTTTATTTTTTTTCCCTTATTTTAACTCAGCTTCATGTCCGCGGCTCTGATAGCTGACCCAGTCCCATAGTCAGATCTCCTGGATTAACTGAGGGATCTGTTCCTTTCCCCTGGGCTAATTTGGAGGCCACTCTAATAGCTGCTGTAGGCTAGAGAGAGCATTGTTGTTCGAGACCTGTTAGGTTGTCTTTTGTTATCTATTTAGTTGCATTTTTATTTGAACCACAAACTTCTCAGGATGAAGGACCGACTGGCGCAACTAAAGGAGGTAGGCAGAATTTCTGTCATGTTTACCCTGTGGAGCACCTGTTTCCACCACAGGCCATAATGTACACTATAATCACTAGACAGTGATGTGATAAAGGGGGTTACTCTACCTACAATAGATGTCGAGGCGCCGTATGGATAAGTTAAGTGTTTCCAATGAATCTCAGAATTATTAGATTACCAAACCACTATATTTCAACAAATATGAAAATCGAAATATTTTGAAATATGGGAGCAGATTTGACACAAACTGTATACATGAGATTATTTTGAGATAAGAAATTATATGACTACAACTTATCTGTAAATATTTTGAAATTGGTAGGCCTTTTATTAGTATTATTGTGTTATTTACGAATGTCTGGTATTATGTAACGCCACGTAGTTGAATAAAATGAATAGAGTTTGAGGCGTGCAGAGCTACGCATTCATTTAACTTGCAGGCTGCCTCACCTGACACCTAAAGTAGCTGCAGATGAGCTGAACCACTGTCATAAAAAAATTGTAGAAATGTGGAGCTTTCCTTCAAATATAACACATCATTTTTGCATGTGGCGAAAACAACTGGAATTCAGTGTCAAGAAGTGACCGTGTCATACTGTTTCCCAAAGATAGCCGACAAAATGTTCGGTAACTTTATAATACAGCCCGCTATTTATTAACATAACATATAGTGTGCTTTTATTGTATGAATCAGGTGCGAATAAGATGCTGACTGGTGAACAGCTGCACATGATATTACAGCCCACAAACTTTATTCTTACTGTGTCATTTAAAGAATTAAAATAATTACTATGATCATCATTAAAATTTAAAGATTATCCATATTTGATCCACATTCATCTTATAGTGTTACATTACTTTATTACTATAAATTGTTATAGTTTTTCCTCCTGAGATGACAATAGAATCTTTCCATTGCTGTGCATTTGACAAAGGTGCGTTTGTTTTCAACTGCAGCATACTTTTTATTAGCTGCTGCAGTGCTGGACCAACATGACTGCTAGGAACCAAATATTCAAAAGTATAGACCAGTTTCTCAATTTATCTTTTTTTCTAAATCATACGGTATATTACAAGACATGATAATAAATCCCTGATTGTCGCTGTAGCTTGCCTGCAGAAGGTACCCCTGTAAAAACTGAACACCTGTCTTTGATACTGTATTTTCTCCTACACATTGCAATAACATTTGTTAAAGTGTAAAACTTCAATGTGTATTTTATATTACACAGTAGAATAGAATATGGTCTGTGGGCTGTTTCCCAGTACTGTACCTATAGTACAGTACCCAATTGTTACAGAAATACTTAGAGTGGGCTATCATTTATTTCTCCTTCCCTCTAAAATACCCAGCTGTTACTCCATTGTTCCCCATAGTCTTTTTTAATTCAAGTAATAGCAGGAAATGTTCTTAGCTTGACAAAGAATATTGCCTAAGGGCCCCCTTTTTTAAACTAGATTGTTGTATATTTGTATATTTTAAGGATATTGGAACTACTGGAGTATACTAAATGTGCTGTAGTTATTCTGGGCAACCTGTTCATATCAACCTCAAGTTCAGCACTGATCCCCTTTTTAATTTGTGTGTGTTTTTAACAGAAGAGTGATGCTGGAGGTGATGACATTGAGGTTCCCGTGGAGAGTGAGGCTTTCATGGATGATTTCTTTGCTCAGGTGTTCTGTCTCTTTGTGCCTGCCTGTCTATTACTAATTTTTCTAAAGAAAAATGTATTAATTGATTGCTAATCTCTCTCTCTCTCTCTCTCTCTTTCTCTCTTTCCCTCCCTTTGTGTGTGTGTGTGTATGTGTGTGTGTTTCAGATCGAAGATATCCGTATCAGCATTGACAAGATAGACGAGAGTGTCACAGAAATCAAAAAACTCTACTCTACCATCTTGTCGGCCCCCACATCTGACCAGAGTAACTTCCTATGACACAAACACATACATATATTCAAGTTTATTACTGTTTACTTTGTATTAGCTCTTGCCGGTAACAATCTCCCTTTGCTCTCACTCTCTTTTTCAGAAACACAAGATGACCTTGAATCCCTCACCAATGAGATCAAGAAGTCGGCCAACAATGCAAGAAACAAACTTAAGAGTCAGTATTTGGTCTTTTTACTTTCTTTTCAGGGTAACTTTTTGTTTGTTTGTTAGTTGTTGTTGTTTTTTTCTTTTTTTTACCTTTTTTCACTCACCTCCATCATATTGTGGTGTTAAGGTTTTAGAGACAGATATAATAATAATAATCTTTATTTAAAAAGCACTTTTCTAAACCCACAATACAAAGTGCTTCACACATGACAACAGATATCTGAAAACCTCTGCAAATACAACTGAAACCATCTGTATAGTTGCCGCTTGGGTTAAGTGGGAAAATATGCGTGTGATTTGTGTGAAGTGTTTCTTTTAGCATTTGATACTGCATTGTGAGATGTTTACGAGTGCTCCTTGGCTAACTCATTACCATAAATATTATGTTTGTGTAGATGCACTGTATACTTGACCATAGTTATATTCCAGTGTTGTTTCAAAAAATGTTATATTTCTCAGTAATCACATTAACAACAGAATCACTGTATTGTTTATTTCCTGTCTTTGTGTGTGTGTGTGTGTGCATCAGGTATTGAGCACCAGCTTGAGTCAAACACAGATGACAGGGCCTCAGCTGACCTCAGGATACGCAAGTCGCAGGTCAGACAGTACAACATAAAATTAATTTTAATTGACCTGACTTGTTTATGAGCTCAAATTAGGGTCAACAAGATTTTGAGCTTGCAAAGTGATCTTCACAAATATTTCCAAAGTTCTCAGTTCTTTCTTTAACAATAATAATAATACAATCTTTAAAAACCTGTAAAATAAATCTGTATTAGAAATTCAAGTTTGTGCATATGTGGGAAAAGATTTGTATTTGTAGAGAAGATTTGTATTTCTTTAAAAAAAAAAGAAAAAAAGAGTCACCCTGTCTTTACACCAGAGAAAAAAAGAAAACAGGACCACCTGTCCTGTGACCAAGGTGGTTTTAATTATATGTCAAAACTATAGAAAATAATGGTGAACATTTAATGTGCCATGTATCTCTTGCAAACATATGTCTATGTTTGCGGAAGGGCTCGCACCGTAGTCCATCTTGAAAATCTACTACACCTTTCAGGACCTGCGGTAGAGATGAAGGCAATGGAACCATCTGCCTGTAAAGACAAGGTCAAGATTTGGACTTGTAACTTAAGTATCACACACAGTGTTGGAACTTTGAGTGCTGAGTTTTAAAAGCAGTTTTCTGCTATGTGTCTGTATACAGATGTTCAAAAAAGCACTTCTTTTTTCACAGTGTCTTTGTGTAACCTCACCACTGATATAATTTGTTCACAGATCTTAGCCACACAGTCTAAATTTTTTACAAATACAAATCTTTTCTACACGTGCACAAACTTGAAATTCTCATGCAGAGTTATTTTACAGGTTTATAAAGGTTCATTTACAACTATTAACTTTGGGATTATTTGTGAAGCGCAAAATCTTATTGACCTTAATTTGAGCCCATACTTGCAAACAAACAATAAAAATACATAGATAGAAATACTAGGATGAGAAGAAGGGAAACCACAGGGGAGAAAACTACTGATTTACTGAGAAACTGGCTCTGCATGTGTACACAGTGTTTCTCATACATAGTCTTCGCCTTTTAAATATATCATATTATGTACCATGTATCGTATTAAATGTAGCAAACTGGAAGCTCTGACAGTTTATTAGACTACATTGTCAATTGGTGTGGCATTTCAGCACCATGGACAGAAGCTGATGAATTTCAGGTGAATTTATCAACTTTTGATGTCACGAAACACTTAATAGCTGTGTTTGAGCAATTGCTCTAGGTGCTCTCTTTTTTGTGTTTTTTTGTACTAAAAAATAAGTTAGGAAACATTTAGGAAACTTATAATCACTCTTAATTTTTAAAAGATCAGTTCCAGAGCTGGATCAGGTTCAAGCAGGAGGTGTAGTCTGAGTGATGTCACACAGATCAGTGGCAAAATGTCCATTTGAAATCTTAACCTGACTTTTCAATGGAGAATTTTAGTATCCCATGGTGGTTTAAATGTTGTTGCAGAGGCTATTACACCTCGACATGAATAAAAAATTTGGAGGGAACATTCAGTACCTTTACAATGGTTTAAAAATGCCAGCACACAATATTATTCCTCAGCCTCCTCAAACCAAAATGATAAATTATTAGTATCATTTCACTGAAAGCTGAAAACTTAAAGATGGTCAAAATAGTTTTTTTTAAATGACTTTCAGAGAAAACTTCAGTCCACATTCTGATATGTTTAATGAGACTGCCATTAAACATTTACTCATGTTTAAAAGTCAGTTAACAGGGCATCTGCATTTTAATTTTACCCCAGCATGCTATCCTGGCCAAGAAGTTTGTAGAGGTGATGACCAAGTACAACGAGGCTCAAGTTGACTTCAGAGATAAGAGCAAAGGACGAATTGCCCGGCAGCTGGAGATCAGTGAGTTACAGTTGATTATTACATGCTACAATCAGACAAATGGATGATATAATCACACAATAGCAAACCTTGATGTGGAGACATTTTTGTTGTTGAGCAAATACTTTAAAGGGGCTGTATGTACGTTTTTGCTATTACTACATAGCCAATGTTAGCATTAACAGCTGTTTACTTACCAGTCTAGAAGAAACTTTGTGACATCAGCTTCAACTCTCATTACTTCTAGGCAAGAGCTGTCTCCAGTGGTGGAAAGCAATGCCAATAGTAACTCTTTTTCTGCTTCTATTTCTATCACTTCTTTTCTTCTACTGAAGATAGCATGCTAACCAGCTAGCCCCGGCCTGCCTGGCCCATCCCATCACTTTTTGATAGTCACTGTAGTGTCCAGTCTACCGTCAGTCCAACATGAGAGGATGAAGTAGTTCTGCTCAGAGGTTGTATTCTAACCTCTTGTCTTGTAAATGGCTGTAGCTCTTAGCAAGCGACCATCACCACCACCTGCTACCAGCAACAAACAACGTTCTGCGGCAGAGAAAACTTACATATAGCCCCTTTAATTGTTTTGGACATGGCTTTAGGAGTCATCAATCACTTTTCACATTACATGAATACATTTAGATTTTATAACTACTTTCCACATGACACAGTCATATGATGTCATAGATGGTGTTATTATTCCTTCAGACATGACTTGGTGGTCAGAGTGATCCTAAGTAGCGCATTTCATCTTTGTTACTATCATTTGAAATTATGACATGGTATCTAATGTCTACTATTATATGCTTATGATAACCATTGCAGCTTGTTGTTGTCAGACATAAGAGTTTTATATCTGTATTTAACATGACAATGACAGCCACTAACCACCTTCAACAGGTCATAGATTGGAACAAGAGTCTTAAGCCTTTTTGACATGTCATAGTATGTAATTGATACATAAAGCCAATTCTGACCTGTGCTAGTCATGTTAAAATGTGACTTTTTCAACATTTTTATAAAGGTTTTATGAAAGCACTTTTGACATTTTTTCATATCTCACACTGAGATATGACTGTTATAACCAAATCTCATAAGGGCCACAAGGTACTGGTACCCATATGGGTCTATTGCTCATGTTTGTAGAAGTATTAGGACATAGTTTATATGGTTGTTACAAACATTTCAGACACTGTGGAGTTTACATTGTAAACAAACAGAGTTATGGTTAAGCTATCAGCAGACTTTTTATTTTGTTTGATAGGGTGACGGTTCCTTATATTTGCTTGTCATGACTGTGGGATGCCAAAAAAGAAACTAATACATGAACTTCACAAGTAAGTTGTGAGACTGACAGGGTACAAAAACTCAACAGGGTACCTTTAACGTCAGTCAGGTGTAGGGGTTCTAATTCCACTTTAAATATGCTGTTATCAGGGAAATAAGAGTTTATTGTAACTCCAATTTGAATATACACAAACATATTGACTTTTCTGTCACTTGGGCTTGCCTATGTATGAATTGTCTCTACCTTTCACAAGTCAGGGGACTGGCAATTGCTTTAATATGCCATTGTTTTTCTGTCTGTCTCTACCTTCTGAATTTAACCAGGCCTGTCAGCTGTTAACAGATTCAGTATTTAATATATTAAATCTGTTAACATATATAACAGTATTTATTTAAAACCCCTTTGTAACTGTTCTTTCTGTCCATCACAGCTGGAAAAGCCACAACTGATGAAGAACTAGAAGAGATGCTGGAAGGAGGTAACTCAGCTGTCTTCACTGCGGGGGTAAGACTGACAGTATGCAGATCTTGTATGTAAATACACACACAGAGGGAGGACACTGTGAAAGTAATACAACCAGAGCTGAAATGATGTGTCAGTTAATCAGTTACTCGATTGACCGAAAATGAATTGGCAAACATTTTGATAATCAATCATCAAGCATTTCACCAGCTCCAGCATCTCATATGTGAGAATTGGCTACTTTTCCTTGTCTTACATGATAGTAAACGGAAGATCTTTGCATTGTGGACTGTTGGTTAGACGAAACAAGACATCTGAGGACGTCACCATTGACTCTTTTCATTTCTTACTGTTTCCTGACATTTTATAGACCAAACAAGTAATTGAGAAATAATGGGCAGATTAATTGATAATGAAAATAATTGTTAGTTGCACCTCTAAACACAACAATAAACAGTCAGACAGGTGAATTCTACTATGATAATTTGTGGTGACTGAATGATGCATGGTGTACCTTATACATTATATGTGCATGTGGTACTTCACGTACATGCAGTCGAGTCAGCAGCTCTCTGGTACAGTCTAAACAAAAATGGAGGATAAGCTTTACAACTCAAAATGCATTGCAGGACTGTTTGCTTGTTCTCATTAGATTGCAGGTATTGCTTTTGTTTTGTCCAGCCCCTGCTGAACATTCACAAATATTTCATTAGATGTATGTGAGTCATTGTCATTTTGTCATTTTGTTTACGGCCTATAACAGTAAGACAATTCATGCTGCTTATTTTCATACATCGCCACAATCATAATTTTTTCTCTTTTGATCTGCTTCTGATCTTTTATTTATTTTTTTTAAGTATTCTCATTGTCCTGCTGACTTCATCTTGTCTCTCTGTGTCTCTGTCCTGAACCCTTCTCCTGTCCCCAGATTATGGACTCTAAAATCAACCAGCAGGCCCTAAATGAGATTGAGGCTCGTCACAAAGACATCATGAGGCTGGAAAGCAGCATCAAAGAGCTCCATGACATGTTTGTTGATATCGCCATGCTTGTTGAGAACCAGGTACACACATACAAACCACACACAAACAACACACAATGGAGACTTAAATCTACAGTTTTGAAACCGCAAAAGTATGAAAAATCTAATTTGAATTTAGATTTCAAGGCAGCTCTCTGCCTATAATAAAACTTGGGGGCTGCATTAATATTACACAATATTTGATACAAATGTTTACACCTGTATTGTAGCCATAATGGGCTTTCCAAATTTGAGACAAAGAGAGGGCTTTGTTGTCTTTTTTGTGGTTGGAATTTTGCTTCTCCTAAAAGAAAACCTATCATCCACTGTTTTGGAGCCATTCTGCTAGTTTACATGAATTGGGGAATTAATTTGATTAAGTGTAATTATTGGAAATGTAGGAATTGGTGCAAAACAGTAAAACATAAACAAAAAAACATTGCTTGTCCTCTACTACATACAATGGTGTAATACTAATTGTTGTATTTAATGTTTTCAGGAAAACTTTTCAGCTATAAAGATAGGTCTCAGTCAACTTTTCAGCCATTTTTTTCGTAGCCACTTTCATTAATCAGAATACAGAGTTCTTGCATTAATATCAAATCCACTTAATAGGAACTTAAAAGCTTTTGTGAGTCTGGATGGAAGTTAAAAGTTAAAACAATATTGACCTTATATAGCTCATCCATTTTTTTCGTTTGTCCCATCTTCTGCTTTGCCTCTTGGCTTCTGGTTGCTTGTTGCAAAACTATTATAATCTTCTGCAGGTATGTCCAGATATCCAGCATTCATTGTGTCCAAGAGTAACATCTGATCATAAACTGTCCACCTAAATAGGGAGAATTCCTCTGGGGGGCAGAAGAGTGGAGAGTAAGGTGGAAGGAAAAGTGAACCCATCGTGGGATGGGCTGTAAACCAGGCACTCAGTGTTGGATGTCTCAATTAGGAGTTGATGCAATTTTTTTAAATGTCTTTTTAAATGTAGATGTAGCAAAATGTGATGAATGTCAGCCTAATTTACAGTAATTTTTGTTTTTCATTTTGGATTTTAAACATAAATGCAACAGTTTTTACAATAGTATGTAAATGTGTAAAATGGAGTGAAAATACAAAGAGGTTTGGCTGTAGCTGACTGTGAGTGAAAAAATGGTTCATGAAATTTGAAAGACAAAATGATCCATAGATCATAGTCTTCGATGACTGCTGTTGTGCTGACTGAGAGAAGAGTTTTGAAAAAGTGAACTCACTGTTGAGAAATGTGTGTTAGCAACTGTCGAAAAACTGTGAAAAAAAACTGTAAAAAAAAAAAAACAATCTGGCACAGAGTTGCATTTGCTGTTAACTACCTTACCATGGGTGGCAGCAGCAGCTTAATGTTTCCATGGTGAAACATTTCAAGAGCTCTGATGTTTAATTTATCAAAGTGATGATGCAGGTTGTTACGTTCTTAACATTATTTGCATTCTTCACAAATGATCAGTAGACCAGATGATTTTTACTTTGTTGGTCTGGAATCTGATTTATCAACATAAATTAAAACACATCTTTTCACCCAGCTTTGTAAAATATGTCCTATATTGATGATTTAATTTGAAATAATCAGCTTGTTAAAGAATAAGAAGCTCACATCAAAACTGGACTATGCAGTGTAACAGTGTAACTAAACAGATGAGTCTTCACTGTGACTGGCTGTGTTTTTTGGATGAGGAAATGTTGTATTAAAACATATTTTGAACAGCCACAAGCAGACAACTTCTGGTGATTATGTTATGATATCTTTGTGTTATAAACACATAATAAAACCAACACATTCTAATCAGTCACCATGAGTATTATAACAGTAAGCTAAGCAGCTGATCCAACAGATGTTTGTCAGACTGCTTTAGAAGAAAGTATGTCATGTTCTTCCAGCTCTGTTAGTCCTTAATGCTGTACATTAGATTATGAAATTGTTCAGATGTTTGATAAAGCAGAGTCAATCTACACAACACATTCCCACTTCCTGTGTCAATATCACAAACATACGCATGCTCCTTGTTATCAGCTTGTCTTTCCCTCTGTGTTCTCATCTCTCACATTGTTTCATCTTGTTCCACCCACCTCCAGGGTGGCATGATTGACAGGATTGAGAGCAACATGGACCAGTCAGTCGGCTTTGTAGAGAGGGCGGTGGCCGACACCAAGAAAGCAGCCAAATTCCAGCAGGAAGCGCGCAGGGTAAGTTATATTAAGCGGCAACATAGATGTAATGACCTGTTGAAACATTTTTAAAGTTGTAACAGTCCCATAGCTGATGGAGTTTTCTGTAGGCTGTAGTTTTCTCTGATCGCTCTTTTCATAGCTAACATTAATACATTTACTGAATGATGATCAGGAGTTAGTTGCCTTTCATCTTACCAAACATACATGTAACAATGATAAGCACAAAGCCATGATCAACATTCAGCTACTCGATGATAGGTTAGTAGCTGAGACTACAAAACTGCTCATCGTATCTTTGGGAGGCCACTTTCATATTGTTCATTTAATCGGCTTATATAGAATTACTATTCCCACACTGGACTGCAAGTGTTTGTAAAGAAGCCTCTTACACCTGCCTTAGGAGGAGGTTGTAGCAGGGCTTTACTGCGGTTTTGGACACAGTTCCCTCCCATTGCCCTCTCAGGTTGTTACATAGTCCCGTTAGATGTTTATTTTGGGTGTATGATGAGCATACAAGAGGTAAAAGCCAAAACAGTAAGCACTGCAATATCAAATTGTGTTCAGTGTCATTGTTTTGCCTGTCGGCCATTTTTCATGGTGTGAAACCACCTTTGGTCAAGAATAATCATTTTTGGCTTTGCCATTCTAAACATAAAGTGTGTGGGGTGATATTACAAAAATAGTTATTAGTATTATGCATATTTGATATTACAGTAAATGATTTTAAGGAAGAAAATGTGGCTTTATTACTAATTTTAACTAAATGTCAGATCACCTAAATTGTATGCAAGTAGAGCCACGTCACTTAACCACATTTCAATTTACAGTCTGCTATCTTCTTCACAATAAACCAAGGCACTTGTGATCTCCTTATCTAGTTATATGATTAAATCCAGTGGAATGTCTACAGTGATAAAAATTGACACAAACAACAGAACACTGACTATTGACTGGGCTCTGGTTACAGTTTTTTTTTACAGTTGGTAACACTTACTTTTTCAATGCTCTTTACACAGTCAGCACAGCAGCAGTTATTGTGGAATAAACTGTGGATCACTTTTCATTTCTGTGACACTAAATGCATTTATAATTATAACTTTCAAAATTTGTGTGTGTTTCCTCACTCAAACTCAGCTGCAACCAAACCTCTTTGGATTTACACTCCATTTTACACATGCTTACATACCATTGTACAAACTGTTACATTTAAATTCTAAACCTAACATTATTATTTCTAGAACTGTACAAGTATGTATAGTGATTTTGTATAGTTTTGTGTTGCATTATTGGAATTACTTTAGTTGCATTTTGTGCACTTGGAATAAGTCTATACAATAAAAAAGTCAACAAACAAACAAGTAAAATAAAACCCATTGAAGATTATTGCACCATTTCTGATTCATTCCTCTGACACATACTGTAAGGAAGTAAAATAGATGTAGAAAAGTGCCTTGTTTTTGTTGAAATTAAATCTTGGGTTATGCTAATTACATAAATAAAGAGCTACTTCACACACAGTACTAATCCATACTGTAATGCTGCCTGTTGCTACTATGTTTTAGGTGAGTGTGTTCTGAGTGACACAGTTTTCTTGTTCGGAGACAGATGTTGTCAGTGTTCTGTTCCCAGAGTTCATTCTGAGATGTGGATCAAGTGTTTTGTTGCATTAGTGAATTTTGGATATGAAATCAATTGTTGTGCTGAGCTGCATGTTGGTAAAAACAACTGTATGAAGAAAACTTTTTATCATGTGCAGACAACCAACAAGAACATATCTGACATTGATTTGATTTACAGTCAATGTTTAGACATCTTCATTGTCTGCACTTGTCAGTGTGGTACTAAATTTTCCTTATTGTCTAATTTCTCTGATGTACCTTGTCTACAAACAGCAGAATGTCTCACAGATGAATTTAGTGTCCTTTTCAGACAATTTCCTTTTATTTAATGTCTGTTAATATATTTATACATCATAAATATATTGGATTTCTGTTAATTTCCTGTGTTAACTATTCCTGGAGTTCACACAAATAAAATGATGATTTTATCTTTTTGCAGAATAACAAACCACTTAATAAACTGTGAGGATTTTTAAAAAGAATGTACAATATGGCAGATGGAGGGTCAATCTATATCTCTCTGGTTATTCCTACTCTAAACAGACATGATCTGTCATTTGATCACAACCAGTTGATCTTCAAAGAGATTTCCATGTGGATGTAAGTAGGAGGAAGTCACTGCTAAATGTGTCTTTTTGCTCACACTCTGTCAACAACTGTTTTCCTCTGGGACTTTAGACACTTCTGTTGTTCATTCTTACAAGTTGGAGAAATACTGGACCTGGTCTTGGATTTGTATTGGATTTGTTTTGAGTGATTTTAAGTACAATGTTGTAGGGGGAAGTAATTTAACACGATCTTCCTTTCTGTCTGTGCATCCTTTTCCCCCGTTCTCCAGAAACAAATGATGATCTTCTGCTGCTGTGTGATTTTGGCCATCATCTTCGGTTCATTTGTCTACAGCTTCATCAAATAGAAAACCTGCATGAGGCCACCCACGAACTCCACACAGTAAAAGATGAGGCAGAAAAGAAGCGTTCCCAGATGGTCACAAAACAGAGCCTGGGCTCAGTTTACTGTCATTTCAACTCATTCAAAATAGAAATAGAGGCTGTAAATATTTGCATGCATTCTCAGTTATTTCTGAGTAGGTTATGAAAAGCTTCCTTAACCTTGTCTGGATGCTCCACATTTAAATTTCTGGATAATTAGTAATGTTCAAATGCAACTGAGCTTTGAACAATATTTCCATGGGCCACCTCCATCCTGTCGTGAAAGGTCTTAGAATTGATCTTAATTTGACTCCATGGCATTTAGATTTAATTTATCTGCCTCATACAGATAACCACCTTTCAATTCAATGTAGTCAAATACAGCACCTCAGAATTACCACAGTGGAACCAACAGACCACACAAAAACCTTGAACAATATAGGCTTATAAATGTGAGATGTACTGGAAAGCTGTTATACTGAATCGTGTTAGATAGTATAGCTGTACCTAATAAAGTGAAAAATAAGTGTGTCTCCCTTAGAAACTGTCAGGATAAAGGTTCAAGGAAAATACACCGTACTTAAAGAGCAGTCATTTGTATGAATTGTCCATTGTCCCATTTTGGGAGATTGGTCTTTCATTTTTGACTTTGACTTCAGTATTATTACTGTTGCAGTATTTGTTTGTATTTGAATGATATTAGGTGCAGATTTTTTACTTACTGCTGGTATATATGTGTAGGACTTTTCAGGAGTGTTGAGTTTTGGATTAGCTAACTGTGCAGAGGGAAAAAGCGGAATACTGGACTAGATGGTGGCATAGGATGAAAGGTCAAGGCGTCACCAAGATATTAACAGTTCGTTGTCTAGGGGCCATGAGCAAATTCCATGTCAATCTGGCCACCAGTCTGTCCTAGCAGGATATGTCATTTGTTTTTATTTACTTCTTTGTCCACTTCTTACATATGAAAAGATGTCTTCATTTGTATCTCAGTCTCCCTATCACTGAAAGATTCCTTACAAAGCTGTCAAACCTGCAAGAATTTCTGAGGTGAACAAGTATCTTAGACGATTAAAATACTTAAAAAACACTGAATAGTTGTCAGGATCGGCCTTCACAAATACATTAATAAGGTTGTTATATCCAAGAAACAACTGAAATGTGTTATTAATGAGTAAGGCTTGAATAGCAATGGCTGTTAACATTTGACTGAGGTTGAAGTGACCCAGCCACTGACAGATCTCCCTGTACTAGAAGTGCATGACTACCACACTGCCTGTCATCATGATGCATCTCTATGAAGTCAGTATCATAAGTATTGTGACAACTGTCGTTATTCTTGCGTAACTATGTCTATTATTTGTGTTAAGATCCAGAAACAAAACTACTGTGCCAATACTTATGCTGCATCTAATGATACAATTCATATGATGTTGTGGAAGCACCTGCTATTACTCATTAGTGGGCCTTTATTCAAATCATTTTTTAATTTAATGAAATAGGGAAGTCACTTTCCTTAAAGAATCACATATTGGAGTTTTGATGTTGAACAGATTAAAAGCTTATTGATAGTAGATGCTGTATGACCTTAGAATAGAAGTAAATTCTGAAGGTGTCAGATTAGAAATGGAGATAAACATAGCCCTGCTTTATTTGATTACAGTGACACTGCCTTGGGGGTGTTTTACTACTTCAGGTCTTTTTTTGTGTATTTACTACAAAGATTGATTTCATGTTTAATATCTGTATGTGCGTTTTCCCACTTCTTTTTTAAAGAACTACAGCTGTATTTCCAAAGAAGTCGTTCTTGTTTCATGCCATAGCTTGAAACTGGTTGGTCCTTGAAATTTGCATCCTTCGTCTTTGCTCTAGATCCACAAATACACTCAGCTTGCAATAACAACAAACTGATGGATGACTCTTTCTCTTCAGGAACCGAACGGCAGTCTACTACTTGGTGTTGGCAAAAGTAAATGGATAAAATGTATGTCCCAAAAATAGATAACATGACCTCTTTCCACCCACAATCTGGATTGTTCATTTTACCTGTTGTGGGTGTTCACATGACAGCAGGAGGAACCTGCTTTCTTAGCCAGGTTTTCACCAGGCTAAATCGCAATAATCTTATAATAATTCGAAAATACTATATGCTGGGTCTGAATTGTCGATTGAAGGAGGGCAGGTCGGAAATTAGGCAGGACTAGTGGTCAACCATGGTTCAATTAGCAGTGGCCATCAATTAGCTTGTGTGACATAATGATAACGTGTAGAGTGATTGTTCTCTTTCTGCGTGCATTATTTACATCCTGTCACTCTGTAGCAGTTTATAAGTAATTCTGCTGTTAAAACCACGTCTCTAGTAGCCCCGTCCATCTGCTGACAAGTATAAAATGAATCGGTTATTTACTTTGTTTGTGAGTGATAATTCACACTTTTTTCCCTTCGTAGTGCGCGTCAGTTTGGCTTGTTCCTCTCGCTCGCCGTATTCTAGCTGTGCGTGTTTGAAAGACAAGTAACTACCACCAATCACAGGAGCCATGCAACATTTTTCAGCCAATCCACAACAGTTTTTTTCAAAGTACACTTCCATTTATGGACTTGCAGGCACTTCCTAGTTGAGGTGAAGGCAACAAAACGTGTCCCTGGGATGTGAGCCCTTAGGAGAGAAAACATAGGACGCAGAAGACGTCACACGTCTCAAATCAGTGCAGGCAGTTGGAAGCGGACGCACCTTCGTGAATATGGGGGTAAGGACTGTAAAACGACTTATTTAAAGGCAATTCTGTTTATTTCTGAGTGATGACTAGTAACATCGTGTAATGAGGTATTGGTTACTGTGTTGTATCATTGCGTGATTGGCTATTTATCTTGACTGATTGTGTGTTTGTCCACTAATTAATTTTGCTGGGATATATTAACCAATAAGGTATAAGGTCGTTTTCGAATTGTGCTGTTACTGGTAGCTTGCCAGCTCCTTTATACGCCTATTGGCTATTCTTGTCCAATCACAGTTTACAAAGTTTTCGCCTGAGTGACAGTGCTGTAGCCCAATGAATGCGTCATCGTCATATCTGTGATTGGCCAAATGTACGTTTGTGGGCAGGCCATAGTGATGTTTTGTGATGGGGTGGAAAATGGCGGCTGTTCGGAGACCGTATTAACTTTATACATATGCCAATAATACCAGGAGCAAGAATGTACGCCCTTTTCTCGCAGGTTATAAGAAATATCTGAATGTATTTTATTACGACTTCAAGTCATGTTGAGTTTGCTATCGTAAGTAGGACGCCTTCCAAAAAGCAAACATTTAGCTGGACACGACTTGGAAAGGAGAAGGCGAGGAACAATGCTCGAGTAGTCAGACAGTCTGGATGCTATGATAATTATGGACTTGAGGGCACTTCCTAGATAAAGTGAAAGCCACAAAGTGCTCTGTAAATGTTCACTTCCAGTCAGTGTAGGACTGTAGTTTACCTCTTTAAATGATTCGGGGCCCTACATTAACCTTCCCATATTCCACTGATTTATTAAACGTGTGAAGTCAGTGAATGTAAAGGAACGTTAGAGTAGGAGCAATTAACGTTAACCTAGATGGGATTTAGAGCCCTGCAAAGACACAAAAGAGCTCGTTGTCATCTCAGTTCACGTTAGTTAAACTCTCTTTCGTTCCGTAACTTAAGGTCTGTACGCGGACTTGTAAAGACCGTGAACACACGCCTTCCTGCTGCTTGTTTACTATCCTGTGGAGCCATGTGCCGCCCAGGTACCGCTTAGTTCTAGTCTGATGGGTTTACATTAATACTCTGCGTCGTCGTTAAATACTTGCTTTTTGTTGGACAAAGCTCGGTTTTCCAGTGATAATGGATGATTCCAAGCCACGATGCAGCAAAAGGCTGGTAAGTTTTAAAGTGAATTTGGCTGCGTTGGTCATTTTTTCACTATTAGCACTGCTTTGATAGGTTAGTTCACCAACCAAGTTAATTTTATATCCAAAAAATTGGTGCTATGTGTGTTTACTTACGTGTTTTGTATAGATTTTGGTGCGAAGTTGGGATGTAAAAAAAATACACGTACTGCATTGGCTAAATGCAGAGGCATTTCTAATTGAAACCTTTGAAACTTTTTATAGTTTTATCCACCGAACAAAGCATTAACTTACTATGCCAGTAATACCAGCAGCAAAAATGTAAGCCCTTTTCTCGCAGGCTGTTAAAGATATCTGAATGTGGGTATTTTAATATGACTCCAGGTCATATTGAGCGTACTATGGTTATAAGCAGGATGCCTTCACAAAAGAGGTAGGCAAGAGGCAGACAGAGAGTAGAGACAGTTATTAAAAAGAAACATCTAAAGGAACCTTATTAAAAATGTTTATGTTGTCGGTTGTGTAAGGAAATTTTATATTGGCTGATATATCATTCCCAGATTTTTTTTAAAGTCTCAAATATATGTATCGACATTCGCCTCAAAAATCCTGTATTGGTTGGGCTATAATAGGTATTTTCCATATAATCGTAGTGTGAATGCAAGTGGGGAGAGATTTGGAACGCCTAAGAATGGCTGGGAGTGAAAAGAAGGTTGAGGCAGCGGGAGCTCGCCTGTCTGATCCAGTCAAACATGTTCGCTTCTGAAGAGTTTTGGGTGCAAAAGGGGCTCAGCCTGGGATTACCTCTGTGTCACCTGTCATGACCTGGGAGTCCCTGTGAAGCACTATTCTATGCTTGAAAGCAATGTGAAGATATTTGTCTGTTTGAAGGCAAGCACATTTTATAATGGAAAAGAAGAAGTCATCTGCTTTGGGACAGTGCCTGATGTTTGCTTTCATTAGGGCTGAACAATTCATCAAAATATTATTGAAATCGCAGTTTAGCCAAGTGCAATATCCAACTTGCAGAAGCTGCAATTTTTTTGATAAAGGTAAAATGTGTCACAACATACAATTATAAATGAAGCATTGTGATGTTACAGAGGTGCCCCGGCCTACAAGTCACTCTCTCCAGATGTAAAGGAACATGCTGGTTCAGACCCCAGCAAAAATCAGTTCATCATTTTTATATTTTTTTCAATGAAAATGAAATGCAAAAATTCCCGTTCCCACTAAAATAATGACTCATCGCAATTGCAGATTTTTTTTTTCATATCGTTCTGCCCTAGCTTTCATCCAAATTTGTGTTGTGGTTTTGTTTCCACAGAGATGATGTTATCAATTCTGATCATTTTCAACTTTTGCAGAGCTGAACACATAGCTTTCAGTGCCTATGGGGTTTCCTTTTTTCCTATTTGTTGTTTAATATGAAGTGAATCTTTAAAAATGAATGCTGTCTAATTTTTTTAAGGTACAGAGGAATGTCCAGTCGAGTGTAAGAGCCATCGTTAATCTCACACATGTGGTTTTGGGAATAGGAATAGGTTTAATTGACACATTCACTTCTGGTCCTAGTTTGATAGTCTCTTCCTTCCACCATTTACCCTCACTTTATCACCTATCTTTATCATGCCTCTTACTATATTTTCACCCATCCACCCTTTTGGCCCCTTCCTTAGCGGGCTGGTACCCGGCGACGTTACCATGACGATGGCATCTCAGATGAGGAGATCGATGGAAGGAGGATGTTTGACCTTGAGGAAAAAGTCAACAGTCAGAGGTTCAGCTCTGACCGGGTCATTCGCATGGAGGGAAGAGGTAGGTGACCGTAGTCAGTGAGGTTTATATTGTGTGTATATATGTAAACCTGCCTCTCAAGTTAGGAACAGTTAACTTTAACATTGGAGACGATTTTTTTTATTAAGGTGTGGCAGAGTTTAACATGAACAGTTGCCTGACGACGACAATAGTAAGACATTGAGAATATTTGACATCGATGAAGTTTGAAATGTGCCCCATACATCATATCTGGTTGTCTGCAGTGTCACTGTCTATCGAGACTACCAGTTTTAGTTTCGGCCAAGAATCAGGAATCATGAAAAATGAAACAGCCAGCATTGAATGGAAAAAAATACTAAAAAATAGAATGGATTAAAACACTTTGTGTTTTTGTATTTCTTAGATTTGACATATGAGTTCATCCAGCGAGGCGGTCTGCGGGACCCAATCATCTTTGAGAAGTCTGATGGACTGGGAATCAAGTAGGCATCCTGTTTTATTTTTCTCTTCCTCCTTTCTTCTCCTGATCTACATCTACCCTACTACTTCATATAACCCAAATAACATGAGCCTTGTAATATGTTGAGTAATTTCTTGTTGTTCTGTAGGATGCCTGATCCTGACTTTAGTGTCAATAACGTCAAGATGTTTGTTGGTAAGACTTCACATATAAACTTTAAGTTTTCTTCCGTTAATTAATTAGATATTACTACCAGTCTCAGTTTCAGTCCTGGCAGCAACCGTGTGTCCTGTCAAAATGTCCTTGAATGAGACATTTATGTGAGCAGAGAGACTGTAACTTAAAATTTCAATTAATGTATAGAGTATTTTCTTTGTTAATAGATTACTCATTTTGTCAGACCAACAGTCAATAAGCAAAAAAAAAACTTGTAGTATTCAATTTACAAGGGTATGACTGTAAGTAAATCTTCACATTCAAGAATGTGGAACCAGCTAACATTTTATATTTTTACTTGATAAATTCATAAAGGATGAGTTCATAATCAAAATTGATTTTGTTCAGTTTTCCATCAACAAACTAATTACCACATTTGTTCTACTTAAAAGTGACGCAAGATTAATAGCAAACATTTTTAATCTTAAAAAAAGGACTAATTAGACTCAACTACCTGTAATTCCAGTGGAAACTGACCCATATTCACCTTTTTTAATTTAGGAGAGAGTTCAAACGATGTTTTGATATATTGTCGATTTTTTTTATTTTACAAAATTTAGTGTGGTTATTTTAGGTATTAAATTAGTCGACATAGATGGCCTGACAAAACTTGAGTTTATATACAGAAAACCACGACCTTTTGACTGTCACTTATCAGTTGCTGTTTTGACCAGACTTTTCTTGAATGCCGTTAGTAACCATTGCCAAAAAATCCCTCTCAGGTAGCAGACGTATGATAGATGTGATGGATGTGAGCACTCAGAAGGGGACAGAGATGTCCATGGCCCAGTGGACACGTTACTATGAGACCCCTCCATCTCAAAGAGAGAAGCTCTATAATGTCATCAGCCTGGAGTTCAGCCACACCAAGCTGGAGAACCTGGTCAAGAGACCTACCACAGTACGTCCTCACACTTCATGAAGGGCACCTGTTTTTGTGCGTTTCTAGATTTTATACAAAACCAATGCAAACAGAAACATTTTAGCACATTCAGCAATACATAATATCTGTCTATGTCTCCTTGTTCTGGAAATACAAGTTAGTTTGAAATGAACATGTTAGAACTGAAGGTGTAATTTGTGTTTTTTTTTTTTTTTTTTTTTTTTCTCAGAGAAAAAATAAATTAAAGTTGTTTCTTTCTTTGTTTCTGTCTCTTTCTTTCTTTCTTTCTTTCTTTCTCACTGTCTGTCTTTTCCCTCTTGTCTTGTATTTGTGTGTGTGTGTGTGTGTGTGTGTGTGTGTGTGTGTGTGTGTGTGTGTAGGTGGATCTAATAGACTGGGTGGACAACATGTGGCCTCGTCACCTGAAAGAGAGACAAAGAGACTCAACAAACTCTATCAACGACATGCAGTATCCCAAAGTACAGAAGTAAGTTCCCAAAGTTTACTTTTCTCTGAAGTCAAATCTATAAAGGATGTAGCTGGAAAAGTTACTTAATCCATTACTTAATAATAAGTGTTATTAATTTGATCTACAAATAAATTAATCGATATAACTGACTTGAGATTTGAATGTCAACATTGCCGATGTTCTTGTGTCTTTGCAGATACTGTCTGATGAGTGTCGAGGGCTGCTACACAGACTTTCACATTGACTTTGGAGGGACCTCAGTGTGGTATCACATACTAAGAGGGAGCAAGGTGGGGCCAGAGGGGGTTAAGTCTATGTTTGGGAAACACTGTCTCTTCTGTTACATCCTCATATTTTCTGATTCAGGCTCATTAAACGACAGAAAACATAAATGCTGGTCTTATGTGTTGTACACTTAAAGTAAATAAAATACTTAAAAATGTACTGTCCAGAATGTGAAGGCATAAATTATTTCTGTCCTACTCAGTAAGCAACTAAAAAAGTTACATCATGTTGTTGACTGGTGCACAGAGTGGAATGTGTTTATAATTGCAGGTGTGTGTTTTCAGGTGTTCTGGCTAATCCCTCCCACCCCTCAGAACCTGGAGCTGTATGAGAACTGGGTGCTGTCAGGGAAACAGGGAGACGTTTTCCTGGGAGACCGAGCATCTGACTGCCAGAGGATTGAACTGAAGCAGGGCTGCACCTTCATTATACCCTCAGGTCACACAAATGCGCACGCACACGCATCTATTTCTATCTTTGTATAAAGCATTCTCTACCCCCTTATCCTAACCTCAACCACCATAACTAAAGGCCTAACCCTAACCCTAAACCTAATTCTAACATGAACCCTAAAACCAAGTCTTAAGCCTCAAACAGCCCTTTGAATTTGTGAGGACCGGACTAAATGTCCTTACTTTCTCAAAATATCATCACTCCCAAAGTTAAAAACTCAAACTTGTCCTCACAAAGATAGAAGTACAGGTACAAACACTCATGACATCCTGGATGATTCCACTGATGTGACAGAAATAGAATATTAATATGTGTGCTATACTCAGGTTGGATTCATGCTGTCTACACCCCTGTGGACTCTATGGTGTTTGGAGGAAACTTCCTGCACAGCTTCAACATCCCTATGCAACTTAACATCTGTAATATAGAGGACCGAACGCGGGTAGGTGCAAACACACTCACCTATAAGGTGTAAATGACAGGGAGTGACTGATTTTGAAATGGTTCTCTTTCACCTCAACCACAGGTCCCAGTAAAGTTTCGTTATCCCTTCTACTACGAGATGTGCTGGTATGTGTTGGAGCGTTATGTCTTCAGCCTGACCAAGACCTCCTACCTCACACCAGAGTTTCAGAAACACTCATTGGGCATTGGTATGAACACAGGCATATGTAGAAGAGATGTACTGTATGGAGAGAACTTTTTCGTTTTGGATCGTTTGTGTAGATTGGTTGTTGATAAAATGTGTAACTCATTCCTTCTGTCAGGTCTCAAGAAGCCGTCTGGCTCAGATCCAGCTAGTGAGCAGGAGAAGGAGGGGGTGAGTGGTGGCAGTGAAGAAGAGGCTTCAGAGCGGCAGTGTGACAAGTCTGCAGCTAAAACTCATCTGACTCCCCTTGAGCTGGAGGGGCTACGGAACCTGCTGGGTAAACTGGAGGCTCTGCCCTCCAACAAGAAGTGCGTTCCAGCAGGGATACATAATGCCCCGGCACTCATTACGCACATCAAGGTATGACTGATCTGTGTGCGTGCGTTTGTGTTTGTTTGTTATTTTGCTGGTGGTTTAATAAAACACTTTTCTTCTTGCTATTTAATGCTGTCCTGTTAACAGTGATTGCCCTTTCCCCTGCTTTCTTTCCCACCTCTCTTGTCTCTGCTATCCTGCAGGTAATACTGAAAGAACACACCAATGACAATCCCAAATTTTCCTACACAGGAAAACCCATCGTTAAGTGGCCAAAGAGGGTAAGCAGACCTCACTTTTAGACATGCAGCACATTTGTAATGTTGATAATGGTATGGTTAGCTGTGCTAAGTCGAAGGAAACTGGTCTTTCTTTATCTAAATAAATCCATAACTTTTATGACTGAAAATCTTTCCAGCCATGATGGTAATAAAAATAAATTCTGTAAACCATTTCTTAGGGTTTACAGAATTTGGAATGAATGTTTGTTAATGTTAGTACTTAATTCTCAAATGTTTGCTTTTTTTATCAGAAGGAAAAGAGTAATAAAAATGGGATTTTGTATTTTTGACACATGCCCCTTACAGTGACAGGTAAATGGGCCTAAGGGTTCTCTTCAATATATTTACAAGTATTTGCAAATGGCCAGTATATCATATGAAGCCAATATTCTAGATAGGTATTCCTGGTACAACTGAAACAAATAATAAACCAGAAAAACAAACACAGAACTAATTTTACAAAATACAAATTAAGTCACCCCTCTCCTCAGTTAAACATGGATCAGTCCAGTAAAGCTGATTAACTCAGCAGAAGTACTTGTACACTCCCGTGACAATGCTGCCACTTATCAACCAGAAGTGGACCTCCAGAGAGAGAAAAAATGAAAAACAGAATCCAGTATAATCCAAAGAATTTACGACTAAAATGAATTACAAAAATATATGTAAATATATGTATGTGTGTGTGAGGGAGCTGTGAGGGATCACAGTTCCCTCACGTCATCAGCAAATACTAAATGAAAAAAACAAACACAAACATTATTCAAGTGAAAATCCCATTTTTCTGTTTATAGTTAAGTTCTATCATTTATCAAATATACTACATATTTAGACCCAGTGTTCATGACAAATAGTGAATGTTGTACGTGTGTTTATCCTACTTTTCCTCCTTTTTTTTTTTTTTTTTTTTTTTTTTAACCTCAGCCATTGTTTCTTCTTTACTATTCTCCTCCCCTCCACCAGCCCTCATGGTACCAGCCGCCTCCGCCTCCACCACCTCCACCTCGTCCTAAACTGGCCTCCACACCCATCATTCCAAGACCACAGAAACCAGCTTCCTCAATGTCTGTGCTGAGACGGCGCAGGGTCAGGTAACAAGGTGCACGCCCGTATGTGACAGAAACCCATCATTTCCCTGTTTTAAGGGTTGTTCTCAATTAAGCTCAGCAAATACCAGTTGTTTCGAGCCAACACAAGTTTTACATCATTTAAAGTAATTTATAATTCATGTAATTGTATAGATGTATGATTTACTGTCTTCAGTGATTATCCATTTTATGCCTCTCCAGGTGTAAGCGCTGTGAAGCCTGTATGAGACCAGAGTGTGGAGACTGTAACTTCTGCAGAGACATGAAGAAGTTCGGAGGACCAGGGAAACTCAAGCAGACCTGTGTGCTACGACAGTGTCTCTCTGTAAGTAACTGTGATTCCTCTATTTATTCATTTATATATATAATGAATGTGTCTGTTTTTGTAACTTTCCCTCTGTTCCCTACAGCCGGGCCTTCCCCTGTCTGCAGTGTGTGAGATCTGCAAGGAACCCAATCAGGAGGAAAGTGGAGACCCCTCTCTCACTCTGATGGAGTGTTCCAACTGTGCGCAGATAGTTCATCCTGCCTGCCTCACGGTACAACACCCTCACATACACTTGGGTTGTGTCCAAAATCAGTCCTTATTTAATATACAGTGGACTATATTTATTCTCAAATATTTTATTTGAGTGTCTGAATTTGTGAATGTAACATTTATGCTCTGTACAGTGCCCTCAAAAAGTCCCTTAGTGTAACAAAAAGTGTCCATGGGATGTTCACTCATTTCTACTAACCATTCAGTGCTCTGCATCTTATAGATTTCAAAATTTCAGTAGTGCACACCGCACCATTATAGGTATTAAAAATCTCAGTTTACTGCTAACTGGAACAGCATTCTTTTTCTGAGGTGAAGCCCACGTACAAGTTGGAAAAAGCAAGGCTAAACAGCTCAATCGGAATTATAGACACGTCTGAATGAACATTGTTTTAAAAAATAATTGTCCTTATCTAAACATAATGAACATACATGATATACTGTTGAGAGAGTCTCTGTTCTAAGGCAGAATTTCTTAGATCTGAAGCAGAACCCAGAAGTTCCTGTTTCACTTTGGCCCTTTCTAAAGAAGAGACCATTGGGTTGGAAAATGTAGTCTCCAGTTTTTTTGGAGCTTGACCTATACTAGAGACATAAGGTCCAGACATCTAATCCTCTACTGCTTAAATTTGGAGCTTGTTTGTTTAATCTGTCTCTTGTGAGTCCCCCAACTTTATGGAAGTATTATATTAAATTGCTAGAGTATTGTTTTATAGTAACTGTACATACTGTAGCTCTGTACTGTAAGTTATATTGCACTGATACCAGGTGTGAATGAACTCTCAGTCACAATGTATCAATTAATGCCTTTCTATTGTCATTGCACATCTTCAGTACAACGAAACTTGCTTTACATCCCTGAGAAATAGTATTGAGTTTGTATAAAAAGAAGGGATAAAGATTAAAAACAAAGGACAGTAGTAATACAAATACAATTAACTAGGAGATCCACTGATATTCAACACACAGTTTTCAGTTTAAATTTAAAACCATCATCAGGAGCAGGCAGCGGTGACAAGAAAACCACAGCTAATAAATATAAGGTGTGCCAGCTACCTGCTCAGTTACATCAACAAGGCTGATGATGTCACAGGCCTAAACTGTGAGATTTAACAGCAGCAACACAAATTTAAAAACAATTCTCACAACGTTATGCAAGCAACTTCTGTTCTTTGATGACTTTTAAACCACTGTTCAAGGAAGGTTTTATATCAACTGACTGCAAAAGTTTTTGCAAGCAGTAATATGTCCCAAGGTTTACTTTGATCAGTTATTTCAGTGTTATTGTATATTGTCCATAGGTGATTGTCTTCCACATGAGTTGCCTCCAGCTTGGCTTAAAGTAGCAGTTCCAGCCTATCAGGACACTTGTTGTAATTCTGTTTTATTGTATATCAGTTCAAGTGTCCTGGTTGTAATGCTGATTATATAGGCAAAACTGAGCGCTACTTGATTTCCAGATTGAGTGAACACTCAAAAGGACCCAGTTGTGCCATGTATGAACATCTGAGATCATGAAAGGAAAATCTAATGAAACATCTAATGACCGTTGTAAAACTTCCTGATGTGTTGGACCCGATACTGTCCGATACTGATACTGTCCTTTTATGAAAAACTTTACTCATAAATATCCAGGTATAAACGGGTGTAGTCTTGTTTATTTTACCTTTTTTTTGTTCTTTTTATTTCCTCTCTTCTCTTCCTGTATTTCATCCATCCTTTTTCTAATCATTTGTCTGCATCTGCCTCTAAAGGTTCAGGGTGAAGGACTGGTGAATAAAGACCTGCCCAGTTGTTGGGAGTGCCCAAAGTGTGTCCAAGGAATCACTGACCCAGAGGTACACAGTGTTTTGTTAAAACACACACACACACACACACACACACACACACACACACACACAAACAGTCTCAGGGTTTCCTAATTCTTCAATCTTCGTATGTTTAACACACTAGTGCAGACAGTCTTCCGAGTGTCTTTGCAAACACTTGTGCTCTCTCTTGCACTAAGTCTAACAACCCAGCATTCACACACACTCGGTTGTAGTGTGTCAAAGCTAATGGGTATTGTGTGTCTCCTGTCTGTTTTTTTTCATTATTTAAAAAAAATTTTTTTTTGGTTGCTTTAATTTCAATTTCCTTTAAATTTAATTTAACTCCGTCAGTCATCAGGCAGCGATGAATCGTTGGCTGCCAGTCACCAGCAGCACATCCGTCCCCATGGCCCCCTGGTCCTCAGGCTGGGCCCCGGGCCCTCTGCTACCATAGGGGGTCCTGTGGGCTCCCAGCAGGATGGGGAGGTGATTCGCTGTGGCTTCTTCCCTCCTCCTCTTCCTTCCTGCTCTTCCTCCTCCTCAGCATCACTTCTATTGGTGGCGGCCCCTCTGCCTTCTCAGCCAATCAGCTCGAGACTGGTGAGAGGTGCCGTCTACTCTGCGTACATCCACCCGTCTGTCGCGTGAACTCCACCCCTTTTCTCCTTTCCATCTTTTTTAGTAGAAGAGACACAACTCTTGATGTAAATTTTACTGTCCAAATGATCATTTTACTGACAGAGAATGATTTGCTGTTTAATAATTCTCTTTTCATAGTTTATACAAGAGTAGTGCCTCTTCTCTCAGACTGCAAGCAATTTCATTTTGGAGCTGCCTTTGCCCAAGTTGGTTTCTGTGCCTTTTTCCCCTTCTCCATATTTTCTAAAAGATTTTTCTCATAGCTCATTATCATGGACATTGTGTAGCCTGATTTTTAATGAGGTTAAGACAATAAGCTGTTGTTTGACAGGACCACCCTTTTCTTTTTGCTTCCCCCTTGGGAAGAAAAAAAGTTATTTTGTGACTGCACACAGTATACAGTCCAGTCTGCAAGTATTTGGACAGTTACAGATTATTTTTCGTTCCTCAGGTTCGGAGCATCAGTGTTTGTAATAAAATAATGGATATTACATTAAAGCGCCAAGTCTCAACCTTAATTTGAGTAGGTTTACATCAATATAGAAAGAACTGTGTGAGAGAGAGAGCCCTTTTAACAAATGGTGCCCAAAGTTTAGGGGTTCAAAAGTAATTGGACATTTTTGTCCAATTACTGTGGGATAAAAGGGCTTTATTTCCCACACAGGGAAATATTGATGTAAACCTACTCAAATTAAAACGTGAGCCTTGGCACAATGGTACAAGGATTTCTGGTCCGTGGGTACAATTTCTGAGGTAGAGTTAGTCCTAAATAATAAATGTATGTGCACTCATTGAGCACTTAATTTGGAACAAATAGTAATACTGGGTAGGGCCTCTCTTTGCTCTTAAAAGAACCTCAATTCTTTTTGGCATGGATTCCGCAAGATGTGCGAAACATTCCTTTGATACTCTGGTCCATTTTGACATCACATCATTTCTGCAGATTTATCAACTGCACATTCATGCTGCCAATCCCCTGTTCTACCAAATGACAAAGGTGTTCTATTGGATTCAGATCTAGTGACTGGGGAGGCCACTGAAGTACACTGACTAATTGTCATGTTCATGAAACCAGTTTGAGATGATTTTTGACATGGTGCAATATCGTGCTGGAAGTAGCCATTAGAAGATGGTAAATTGTGGCCATAAAGGGATGAACATGGTCAGCAACAATACTCAGATAAGCTGTGGCATTCGAACCATGATTGATTCGTATTAAAGGCTGGTGGTGTAAGGGGCCACACCATTACATCACCAGCACCAGCCTGGACTATTGACACAAGGTAGGTTGGGTCCATGGATTCATGCTGTTGATGCCAAATTCTGACCCTATCATCTGCGTGCCCCAGCAGTAGTACAGATTTATCAGACCAGGTTATGTTTTTCCAGTCTTCAGCTGTCAAGTTTTGGTGAGGCTGTGCCCACTGCAGCCTCAAGATTTCTGTTCTTGGCTGACAGAACTTGAACCCGATGTGGTGTTCAACCGTTGTAGCCCATCCACCTCCAGGTTGGAGATGTTGTTCATTCTGAGATGCTTTTCTGATCACCACAGTTGTAAAGAGTGGTTATCTGAGTTGCCTTTCTGTCAGATCCAACCAGTCTGGGTATTTTCCTCTGACCTTTCTTATCCAAAAGGCGTTTCCGTCCACCAAACTACCGCTCACTGCATTTTTTTTTTTTGCAGTAAACTCTCGAGACTGTTGTCCTTGTAAATCCCATGAGATCAACAGTTTCAGCAATACTCAAACCAGCTGATCTGGCACCAAAAATCATGCCACGTTCAAAGTCACTGAGATCCAATTTTTTTCTCCATTCTGATGTTTAATGTGAACATTAACTGAAGCTCCTGACCTGTATTTGCAGGATTTTAGGCATTACACTTCTGCCACATGATTGGATGATCAGTTAATTATATGAATAAACCGGTGTACATGTGTTCCTAAAAAAGTGCTCAGTGAGTGTAGATGTTAGATTTTTGTCTGACTACAGTCAAGATAATTAAAAAAAATGAAGCAGAAAGTCCTTAAAATACAATACTGACCTTATCACTATTGTGTTGCTGCACTACTTTTCTGAATGCTCACTAAAAAACGTTACTTTAATTTCAGGGTCTATGTTGTAATTTCCGAGTAAAAAGTACTTAAAAATGTGACAAATTGTAATGATGACTTTCGGATTCTCATGTTAATCCTACACAGATAAATTGTAAATGATGCATTGTATTTTTGGAAATACAACTTGATTGTAATTCAAAACACTTGAATAGTAAAAGTCTAGTCATTAGTTGCTCTTTTTGAACTCAATGTGACTAGTTTTGGAGAATGTTGACACTGATATAAGATATATTGACTTGTACCATAACATAGTAAATATACAGATGTTTATATACTGTTTTTTAACAGTTAAACTAGTAGTTACACCAAAGTTACTCTGTATGATATTATCAGTTTTTAATTTTTTGTTTCCTGTGGTTTGGTCCATGGTATAAGCATGATAATATACTCTATATTACTCCATGTTCTTTGACTTTTTTGTGACTTTATATACAACCTTAACTTTATCTAACTTTTATTTTACAATGCTTTGACAGATGATTGTGAGTAGATAATAACAAGCTCTTCAGTTCTTGGTAAACTCTCCATTTAATGAGTGTGTTTTCATGGCAAATGAAGACCTGTATAGTGTTCCATGATACACCTTCAGAGGCTTTTTTTTTTTTTTTTTTTTTTTTTAAATAGAGGATTTCTCTCAGAGCAGAGAATAGAAAATATTGGCAAAACGCACTCTTTTTAACTTCAGGTTTTAGATTGATTGCAGACTTTTATAAATTATCAGAATTATCGTTATTGAACATTAACACAACATAATAGCAGTTTCTGTCCTAAAAATGCAAATCAAAAACTGTCAGGAGAATCTCGAAGAGCTTTTTTTAGATTTAGCTGTCTATTTCTTAAGTCAATTCTGATATTTTTTCCTCTTCCTCTAGCAATCTAAAGGTGACAAAGGTGAAGGCCATGCAGTGGTGAGTGTTAAATGTGGGGTTTCTGCTTGAACATGTTGAGTTTATTTGTGAATGCACTTTTGATTCGTCTCTAAAAACTTCCTTTTTGTGTCCGTTTTCTTCCTATTCTTCTTTCCATTTTTCCTTCCTTAATCCTCTTTCCCTGCATCTCCAGAAGCGCAAATCTTCCTCCCTCCTGGATGCTCGTATGGCTAAGATTTACCGACGGCAGAGACACAGCCACGATGGAGATGACTCTGCCAGTGATGACGATGATGAAGGTTTCTCTGTCTTAAAAGATGAATCTGAAACCCCTTTTCACTGGCCAAAGCGTGCCAGTTACTTTGTTTGAGATTAATCACAAAAAATAGAATAAAAAAATGTTTATCTAAAAAAGAAAACAACTACTTGAACTTCAATTTGACATGCAAGTATCTTTTGTTGTGATTGTGATCAGGTTATTCTGACCTGATCATCTGTCCCATCTGTCTCTCCATCTCTGCAGCCTCTCAGAGACGAAAGATGGCACTCCATGCTCGAGGGGGGAGCCACACTTCCAGGAGGGGGTTTGGTGCCAACAGGAGAGGCCTGTTGAGAGGAGGCCTAGCCCAGAGAGGAAGCAGAGGAGGGCTCATGACTCCTGGCTCCTCCTCCATCCTCAAGCTAAAGCGAGGGATGGGCATGAGGGAGAGTGGACGAAGGGGACGGGGGGTGAGGCTGCGGGGAGGCTCCAGAATGCAGCGAAGAGGAGACGAGTCAGAGGAGTCAGACGATGACGATGACGAAGAGGAGGACGAAGAAGAGGAAGAGGACAGCGAAGATGGAGACAAAGAACGACGGCATCGTCAACGTAGGAGGAGGCGCAGGACTGACGATGATGAAGATGAAGATGAGGACAGTGAGGGGCAGGAGTTTGATCCTGAAGAGGAGGAGATGGACACGTTGGAAGATGAAGAAGAGGAAGAGGAGGAGGAGGAGGTGGAAGAGGAAGGGCGGTGGGATTCAGACCCAGAACCCCCGGTCCTCCTAGTGTCTGATCTCAATGACGACCTGCTAAGTGGTTCCTACCTGACTGTCACCCTACAGCGTCCCCACAAGGCCAAGAGACAATCTGGTAAGATTTAAATATAAATTTGGTCTAACAAAAACACCCAAAGTATAGTATATATTCAGGTTACATAACTGAACTGTAAAGTCAAAATGAATGATAAAACTCCAACAAAGACATGTTGCTGCTGATCAGGCTCCATAGTTCCAAAGCTAGAAGCAGCCATGGGTCCGAGGACAGCTGCAGTGGGTGCTGTTGGTCAGCATGGCTTCATCCAGAGAAAGACAACACTGTCCAAACCTTCTCGACTCAAGACCACTGATACCGCAGCTGACAGCGTAACCTCAAGAGGACCCGGCAGGTAGAGCTCAGCACATGATCAAATTCATTTTCATAATTCTTTGACTCGAGTTATCAAATGTTTTATTAGGTTATTTAATTGTAGTCAAATGTGAGTTAAGACACCATGGGTTGTTTAGACAAAACATGACCTGTATTTTCAGTTCGAAACCCATCACAACCACATCCCAAATTCCCATATACATTTACTTTGAGATCTAAGCATTTTTCTAAGAGTTGCAAGATTACATTGTCGGGGTAATGTTAATTGTAACACCTTCAACGTAACTTGGAGACCATTATTAAAAGTATTGGTATTGTTAAGGGCATATTACTGCACAGAAATCACAGGTTCAATATGTATAGTACTAATAAGCTAAGCCTTATGGCTGTTCCAGCTACTAACAGGCCATATATATGACAGATGCTTTCGGTTATCAATCAACAAGGAAAGGTTGCAGGCCTAACCCGAAACCCAGACAAGCTCAACTAACTTTCCACTGTCGCTCCACATGTTCCCTGCATTGTCACTCACTTGACTGTGTGGCTTGGCAGGCCTACTCTTGTCCTCTTCTCATTTTAACAACTGTGAACTGAACTCTCTTGGTTTCAGTTCATTTAGGTTAACTAATAGATATAGACAGAAAGTAACAAAAATACTTGAGAGAGGAGGGTTATCATTCATTGTCCATAACTGTCTCAAGGAAAAGTTGCCCTGTACATTTATCTGCATCACGACACCAACAAGCTTCCATATCTCTACTCTTGCACTCTGTCCTCTGGTGTCTGCCCTTTGGGAGGCTCATATTAGGTAAGACCCACCTTCTTGGGAGTGACAGCAAATCAAAACAACAAATGACAACCTGTAACCTGTTCCCTCAACCTTTTTGGAAAGAAAAAAACACTCATTTACATCTAAAATAGACTATACTGATTAACTCCATGCACTATCATCGGGTTCAGTAACTTGAGTTTGGAGCATGTACTCTATCTCCCTCTGAATTACTTGCTTCTCATGTGGTGGACATCAGTATGGAAGTTGTTTTATGGGAGCCACATCTCCTACACTGACATCATGTACGGCTCTATCAGTGTGTCCAGGAACATCCCAGAACAGTGTAACGTAGGCATGAACCAAAGTCCACATATCAGGCCCCCGGCCTTCCTGCAAATAACCCAAGGTTTGCTGGCAGATCAGCTCGAGCCTGAGTATTGTGCAGCCTGGAAGTCACAATATCTGGGGAATGTCTTCTTCCACCACTTCAGGTACTGCGCAAAACACCACAAAGTCACAATGTTCATACATCTTTAATGCATTTACATGCAGTGTTGTCACAATACCAAAATCATGACTTCGATAAGATACCTGCCTAAGTATCTTGATACCGATACCACAAGCCTGTTCTCATTAATTGTAATTTTTAAATCTAATTTGACCAAATATGAAAGTAGAAAATGCACTTAGTAGAGACCAGACCTCTGCAGAAGAAGGTGTATTGAGTACTATGTGTTCAGTCTACTTTAGTGCAATATTGTAGTGCGCAGGCTAATAATCCAGGGTTTGAGCTTCATCACCATGAAGTGCCAGACTTACAGTTAATGTCATTTATGTTTATTATTTTCATGCTCAATAAAACTGTAGTTTATGTGCTGTTCAGTGTGGTCTTGTTTTGTTTTTGTTTTTTCCATACATGTAGATTTGTTTTTGAAAATGAGTTAGTAAATTTATAACATGAATAACTGGGTTATTGTAAATAATTAGATCAAGGTCATAGCGTTATTAAAGATTTTACATGGTATGCAGTAATCTGATGTCCCCTATACTCAGGTTCATGTGATTTATGTGATAGTTTACTTTTTATTTTGCAACCAGATATCTCACATTAAGCAGCATACAATAAGACTCGATACACCTTCTTGATAGAGGTCTGCGCTCTCCAGAGCACGTTTTCTAGTACTAGAAATACTAATTAACAAAAATGTACATGCCAGGATTATCATTGCCAGTAATGATTGAGTAAAAATGTAAATTTATAACTGCTGTTGTGGATCTTCATACATGCGATCGCCTGATTTTTAGCAGCTTGCAAGATATGGTATAATTAAGGTTAGCAGTGTGAACTTTGTGTTTACATATAGAGATGTTTGCCGTGGTCTGCTTTGTCGACAACCTATGGATGGTTCCGCAATAGCACTTGTATTTGCAGCCATGCCTCTCACTTTGTCGCTTTCATGGTAAGTGGAAGCAGAGCGCAGGGAGTAGGGAGAGTGGAAGCAGGAAGCAGATTGCTTCACACACATACACACTGCCCCACTGTTGCACATTGACGCAACTATCAGTACTAATAAAATGGGCTATAGTACTGTTTTTAACAGCAGGGTATTGCAATACCTCTCTAGTATAGGTATACCGTGCAACACCATTTTCATGACAGTTTTGGCTTTTAGTTCTGTGTTCAGGGGTACTAGGAGCATGATTCACCTCCCCAGCAAGCTTCCAACACTCTGTATGGACCCATAAACCCCAGCCCTAACTGGTCACATGGCCTTTGAGCAAGCATCAAAGCCATGATTTAATGTATACTGGGCTGCTGTCATCGTACCTCTCCTTCACACAAGCCTTAGCTCCAGCCATGTTTTTATCAGCCACCTTAGTACATCCCACTCCTCATCCCACTCCTTGGGATGAGTTTCCAAAAACATTTGAATCATGGATTTCTGTGTGCCATGAAAACCTGTTAATAGTGTTGTGCGAGTGCAGATGGTAAAGCTAGTTAGGGGCAATCTACTATGTAAGGCTAGTGTTATGCTTTCCGCATCCGTGAGTACACAAGGATCCGAGTGGCATAAATTTCGACATCAGAGGGTATAAGAGGCTCTGTGCGGACATCCATGTACATTCCAATTTTTATGCTACAAGGGCACCAACTGTGCATGGTCCACACCAAGCGAACTCCAAGCAGATGAGAAAGAAGTATAATAAGAACAACTATGTATCTGAGGTGTGCACAGCTGTCTACATGTGCATTTCCAAGGGAGTATAATTTCATTTCTTACTTGCCTCTTTCTCACCATTCTGATAGCAATTTACAGTACTACTTCCTGAAGTATAGTATTGTCCTAATAATACATCAGAGGTTGTAGCAGCACATTTTGTGTGAGTGAGTGACCGGTTTTAATGTTTTAGCTGATTGTGTATGTGCGCTGGCAAGGGTAGTTTTGGTTAACATTATTTTTGGTCAACGGGATTTAATCACGACTAATCCTTTCAGCTGTTCCTGCTACTAACAGGCCATAAGCAAGAGAAATGTCTCCAGTTGCCAGTCAACAAGTAAGAATGCAGGCTGTACTTGCACTGATGTGAACTTGCCACCGTAGCTCCGCTTGATTCCTGTAGTGCTGCACACTGGACTGAGTGGTTGGGCCAGCCTGCTCAGGTCCTCTTGTTTACTGAGCTCAGTTGGTTTTTCAGCTCAGTTAAACACTTAACCAGTATACATATTTCTAAAACATCCATATGTCTATATGTCGCATCCTCCCTTGCCCTCTGGCAAGCTCCTATTATGTAAGACCGCCTATAGGCATCCATCAAAAATGACAACCTGTGAAGATGACAATATTGATATGGTGTGATGTCTGGCCCTTGTGTGATGCTTTTGGTAATAAGCATCACACAAGGTATAATGTTGCTATTTCCTCAGACATAAAGTTACCCAATATGTGTTTAACAATGTTGACACAGTTTTTGTCCAGTCCACTAACTTTTCTTTTTCAGTTTTTTCTTGGGAAACCAATAGTCCCAAACACTTCAGCTAAATGACATGGGAGGCTCTACCAGCTATGGCTATGTTCCCCATACCAATGATTACCTAGAATAATTTAGACATACAACAGCTGGCACTCCACCACAGCTTTCTTTAAATGTATGGTGCATAAATGCTCTGACATAGAATTTTGAAGAATAAATATTTGGCTCATAAGAAACTGTACTGAACATCTTGAACCAAACAATATGTATGTAATATATATTTACTGTTATACCCCTACTATTTTTTACAGTTGGATAATAAGATATTCACATTTTATCCAGTTCCTGTCTTTTGTGAATGTGTTTGGTATGTATGCATGTGACATTACTAACCCAAACCACACTTTATATTTTGTTGGTTATCTTGTAGGCCGCGTCTGCGGGGTAACAATGGCGACAGAGGCACTAGAGATCGCTCTGCATCATCTTCAGAGGAACAAGAGGCTGCTACTCCTCCTACATCCTCCTCCCTGTCTCCTCCGTCCTTGCTGTCTCTGCCGTCCTTTAAGGATGTGGGTAATGAGAGAGGAGGGGAGAAGGAGGTTTGGGTGTCTGTGTTCAGATACCTGAGCAGAGCCGAGCTGCTGGCCTGCATGACCGTCTGTAAAGCCTGGTACAAGTGGTACGTCACACACTTTTAATTCTGCAAACAAAATGCATATACAGTATGTATTTAAGTGTTTGATTTGATCTTTTCCTCACCTGGTGGACAAGAAGCTGAGCTCTGACACAGCTTGTGAATAAACCAGTCCTATCTCATTGTCCTTTGCAGGAGCTGTGACAAGCGTCTGTGGAGCCACGTGGATGTGAGTCGGTGTAGCCCGCTCAGTAACCAGGCCCTTGCGGGCATTATCAAACGGCAGCCCACCTCTCTGGACCTGTCCTGGACCCCCCTAGCCAAGAGACAGCTCAACTGTCTACTCACCAGGCTCCCAGGTACAATCAAAAAAACAACCTGCCTAAATGAACACATCCTGCTGTCGCTAAATGTCTCATTACATCCCCTCTCCATCTGTCTGTGTGTGTTTTTCAGGTCTGAGGGAGTTGAGGGTTACGGGTCTTTCCTGGTCCTGTCTGTCATCGCTGGTCTCTCCAGCTCTACCCTACCTGCGGCTTCTGGACATGCGCTGGTGTGAAGGCCTTAAAGACAGCCAGATTAAAGAAATCATCACCCCACCTGGTCAGTAGCAGCAGAAACAAGCAGGCTCACAGCTCAGTAACTATATACTGGGGGCTGTAATTTGGTGTCGGTGCAGAACAGTGTCGGACCAGTGAACTGGTCTTTTACTGGGCTGCATTGAGGTTACTTCCTGTCCTGCACAGGTTTGGTACCTATTGGAGGAAAGGTGCAGTAGAGGGTATAGTGATCCAGCAGCATTCTGCAATCTTGGTGCCAAGATCGTCTTGTGCGATCCACCGCTCAGCTCACCCATGTTCCATTATATTTTGGTCACTTTATTTGGTGAAGGCTCACCCACATAAACTTTACTAAAATCACGCAAACCCCTTCATTCATGTTACGTTTTCAATGTTCAATCTATGTTTTTCAGCCAGTTGACGACCTCACACAGAAAACATTCAGTTGCATTCCGATTGTTGCATTAATGCCAGCGAGACAGAATAAGGCTTAATAATTGTTTCATACCGGGCCTATAATCATGTGACAGTTGGTAGGTAGTCTATACTGATGTTTTTTTTCTATTACTCTGGTGTCTATTTACAACTGCCTGAAGGCAGCAGATATCTGTTCCATCTGCAGTCTCTAGCAGATGGCAAACTACAATTACACACAGCAGATCTGCTGGTTTAATTTTTCCAGCACCAGACTTTTGCAAAATAATCACAGAAATCTCCTTGCTCATGTGCACATTACAGTTGTTGTTTTGATTAATTTATTCTACATTTCCTACTGTAAATCAGCAGGCGTGTTGGAGACTGACATGTTCAAAACAGTTCACACAGTTCCTCAGGACAGTCAATTCCTGTCAATCCTCCCCCAGTCTCAATCCAAAACACAGAGTAACTTGGGTAACAGCTTCATCTTATTTTTAATGAGTTTTACCTGGAGCTCTGCACTTGTAATTACAATACAGGTAGATTTGTGAGCAACATGTTGTGATAGAGACTATGCTGTGATGACTACAATAGAGACTGTCTAGGTTACATTTAAAAATTTATGTGTGGATCATAACCAGGATCACGTTTACATTGCAATATGAAAATTAAACATTCAACTCTTTTGTTCCCAGATTGTCAGCAGGTGTTTTTGCATGTAAAGCAGTGAAATGTAACTGAATAAAAGTCTAAAAAAAAAATTTTTTTAATTTAACAAATACATCATGCAAAAAACTAGACTAGGTCATTGTGATGACTAATAAAAGTTGCACACCATTACACACAGTGGTGACGCATGGGGACTGTAGGATCTTTAACAGAAAACCAAATTTAACAGAAAAGCAAATTTAACCCCAAAAGCAGTATATTTGAGCTGCTCTATTCATATTTGAAACTCTGCACGTCTCGGTACAAGTTTCCTCTGAGGAAAACTGTCCACAGGATTCCTAAACCATCAATGCATCATGATGGGGAGAGAGTCCTGTGTGTAAAACAGATGAAAGTAGTGAATGTGATTGGAAATGATTGTCACAACCTCTAACACACCAATCTATACTGCAGAATAATGTATTCTTTCTCATCCCACCCCATATCCAAGTACTCTATAGGTGCACCTGGCAAGTCTGGCCATGAAAATACCAAGTCTGTTGGCACGGCACTGTGCTGCAGGTTTCACCAAAATATAGCTTGTAATCGCCATACTGACCTATCCAGCACAAGTGACCATTTTCCACCTCTGTCTGACCTGTAGGTTCAGAGTCATCTCGCAGCAGACTAAGAAACATGGTGACACTGCGTCTGTCTGGTCTGGACATCAGTGAGTCCACTCTGAGGTTGCTGCAGCGGCACATGCCTCAGCTGGAGAGGCTGGACCTGGCTCACTGCAAGGACATAACAGACTCGTCCATCGCCCTGCTGGCAGCAGCCGGGACTCACACCCGCAACAACCTCACTGAGCTCACACTGGCAGGTGGGTGTTTGAGCTCACCCATTCTCCCATTGATTGATCACATGGTCTTTCATCCATTGATTGATCACATGGTCATTCATATAGCTGGGTCTTTGGTAGAAGTTAAAACACAGTTTTTGTTTTACCCTCCCACCAGGGACAAACTGTCAAGAGACTTGACACTTTGATGTATTACCCTTTATTTTATTTCTAATTGGATGTGCTGAAGCTCAGAGCCTGAAGAACAAAAAATGTATAACTGTCCAAATACTTGCGGCCTTTCTGTACATTCCTTATGTTTGGAAGTTGTTACAAAGAGCTGCGGCTTATTCAACTTGACTAACTGTCAGAAAAAAATATTTAGTTTCTGATGATAATAACAGGGTTGTCCTGGTCTGAGTCCTTTTTAATATTAGGTGTCTGCTGATATTGAGTCTGATGCTTACATTTACAAGGCAGCAGAATTATCTGGCACTTTGAAATAACAGCCTACTGACTTTGATAAACCTATTTTCATGAGCTACTAGAGCCAAGAAATGAAAGTCATGATTCAAATCTATGAAGTTGATAAGCTTAAATTATTGATGTGATATGATATACATGAAAGATAAACTGGACCAATGCGACTAAGGAAAGTGATGTGAAGCGATCTTCTAGAGAGAAGATGTCTCACTGTGTTGGGTTTGTTGGAAATACAGAAACAGTGTGATGTTTCTTTTACTTTGTAAATAATCTTTGGCTGAGTACAGACACCAGTTCATAGAGAGCACACACACCCAACAACATACAAGTTTTATTTTAGCCTTCCAAGTTACTCAGTGGTCTTTTTAATTTTAATTAGTTAGACCTGATATAACCTGCCACTGGCACCATTTGTCATTTTAACAGGTGAAAGTGACGGTCAACGCCGGCCAAATGTGAGAAGCTCTTAACTGAATGTTTTGTACGTTGATCTTTGCTAATAAAAGAGGAGAGAGAACAGAGTGCTTAATGTCAAAGCTCTGTGAATTTTGCCAAACTGGGTGTCAGAAAACACTTTTCAAAAAACACTTTTCATTCACATATAGTGAAATGCTGCACTCTAGGCTGTCATTAAATAGAGCAACTCTGCAACACGAAGCTGAGTTGGACGAAACACAGAAGAGTGCGATAAAGAAACAGTAAAGAAGTGAAGTAGAGTACGGTATAGAAATGCAGAATATGCGCAGTTGTTGCAGACAATAGGTCTTTAATAGGTAATAAGTAATTATCATCAATTAATCTACTAAATGTTTTTGTCTGGTTTTTTTTGTCATACAAATTTGAACGATTACAAGTACTCCTCACCAGAGTCCAACTGCTGACTTCATCTAAAAGACAAAAAATGTAAAGTATTGATTTAAAGAAGAAAATACATATTAATTAAAAAAAAAAAAAGATTCAGTTTGTTCATGAGAAGTGAGAGGAGAAGTCATTTATCAAGCAAAAAACGATTAACAATAATTATCCATTTTTCCTCTTAGACAATAGAGAGCTCTCAATGATGCACTGCATCTGTAGGATGCTCAGAGGTTCCACCTTACCAGATGGTATTAGGCAATAATGATGGAGCTTGTCTAGTAGCAGGAGTCTACCACTTCTGATTGTCTGTTTTGTTTCTTGGGTTGAATTGAAGTGCAATGATCAGTGTTTGTCAAAAGAGATTAGAGCAGTTCCTGACTTGTGTGTTTGTGTGTGTGTGTATAGGCTGTAGTGAGCTGACAGACGGCTGTCTGTTGTACCTGAAGCGTCTCTCCTCTCTGACTCTGCTGGACCTCAGAGGCTGTAAGAGCATCAGCAGACAAGCCTGTGATGCCTTCATCTCTGATCTGTCCCATTTCGCCCTCTACTGTATGATGGAGGAGAAGCTCATCCAGCGCCTGGACTAAAACAAACATCTTTGCATGGTCCGTTGTAGGACAGGAGAATAGATGCTTTGTCAACTTTTTTTTTTGTATATTCACAGCCTTTTGTGTGTCTTGTTCTCCAAAATGTGAAGAGCAACAAACCTGCAGTTAGCTGACAGAAACATTAAACCTGACCTGATTGACAGTTCTGCCAGTCCTTTGTCACCCAAACTAAATGGCTTCTAAAATCAGTTTCTTCTGGTACAACCTGTAAACAAAGACCTATTTGGAGTTGTTGGAAGGTGTATTTTTTTTCACTGTTGTTGATGGGGCTACGCTAGCAGTTTCTCTTTGCCTGGTCTTTGTTCTAAGCTAGGCTAAAGACTCAAACTTGATTAATATTTCTATCTGGAAAAACTACAAATAAGCATTTTTTAAAAATGGCAGAATATTCATTTAGAAAGTCTTAAATCAGTGACTCCAGAGACTTGTCACTCCTCGAAGGTTCAACCTGTTCTTCAGATCTTCTATCATTAGTAGAATGTACACGATTTTTATCCAGATGCCTGGCTAAATATGAAACCACCTTTACTGTATGCAGAATTGGAGCAAAACTTGTGTTAATTATTTTTGGGAGAAAAAATATACAGAAAAATAGAAAAATTAACCTATTTTTGTTTACTAAGCTTAACCAAAGTGGCAGTTATGGTATATTCTGTGTGTGTACAGTGAATTCCATGTATATATGTGTTTACTTTTTATGTTTCAGCCACATTAAGAATCTATCAGGCATTTGACATTGTACTTGTACATTTTTTCTAACATAGTGTGAAAACTTAATAAAATTTGAATTGTTTAATTTTCTGTTTGTAGCATTTGTTCAGTAGCTACAGCATTATGTTTGAAGTTCAGCTGTATGTGACTGTTTGGGCAAATTCCATATTAATTTGATTTCGGAAGTGAAAAGAAGTAAATCAAACTTCAAATGTTAATTCCCCTTTTACTTTTTATTTCATGAACTTAAACTTAAAAGCATGGGGCTAGAAATATTCTGCTTTGGGGTTGTGTTGCAACTAATGGCACAAAAAACACTGCTCAGATAGGAGTGAATTCAACTAAATATCAGCAGATTCTTGATACGAATGTACTGCAGTCAGTCAAGAAAGTGAAATTGATGAGGCAGATTTCTATGACAGGACAATGATCCAAAGCAGGCCTCAAAATCCACCATGAACTACTACAAGAAACACAAGCTGAAGTTTTTTGAACAGCCCTTACAGTCCCTTGACCTGAACATCACTCAGAATCTGTGAATAGGTCTAAAACAAGCTGTTTGTGCAGGACAGCCAAAAATATCTCAAAACCTGAAGTGATCTGCAGGAAGAGTGAGTGAAAATTCACAAGTTAGGAAGAGAGAGACTGTTATATTGCATCAAGGCTCGTTACTAACTTGACTTCTTTTGTCTTCCGTAGTTTTGTGCTGTCTCGTCTCTCCTCTCTCCTAGTGTCGGTTTCCATTGGAGTTTTGGAGTCACAGGAAGCCAAATATGTGTGGTTTTTAAATCTCCTGGGAAGGGATGAAAGGACAGCGTTGTAGGTGATGGATAAGTGGTATGGTAGACCTCCTCCTCTGCTGAGGGATGGTTTCTCTATTTTAACATAGATAGCCTCCTTCACTCCTCACTCAAACCACCTGCCCTCCCTATCCAAAATGTACGTTGTCAAAGGAGTGTCCCTTATCCTTCAGGTGTAGGTTAACTGCTGAGTCTTGACCTGAGGAGTTGGCCCTCCTTTGTTGAGCCATTCATTTTTTTGATGGATTTTTAGTTTCAGCAATATATAGGTCTGTGCATTCCTCACTGCATTGGACAGCATTCACTATATTGCTTTTTTAGTGTTTGGGTGTGAGGTCTTTCAGATATACCAGTTGACAGAACTCATCAGGTCAATAAAGAGGAGTGAAGGAGGCAATCTATGTTAAAGTAGAGAAACCATCCCTCAATAGATTAGGAGGTGTATGACACCACTTATCCTCCACCTACAATGCTGTCCTTTCATCCCATCCCAGGAGATTTAACAACAATTCACACTTGGCCTTAAGTGACTCCAACAACTTTAACGACTGTTGTTACAACAGCCAGGAGCACTACTGAACCGAATGAGGTGAAATAGAAGCCTCTTGGCGGAGAGATGAAACATCCTCTAGTATCTACAACCAAGTCCAGTGCAGACTTTCTAGAATTCACTATAAACACTTCATTACAGATTACCCTAATAATCTCTACAGATGCAGTTGCTGATTTAATTATTTGTACGGGCATCACAATAGATATGTTAAAAGGGGAAGGGGGCCCAATGAGGCTGCTAATGTACGGGGCCCAGATTTTTGTGCTGCTTCGCCACTATGATGATGTTTTGCTGCTTGTCATGGTGTCCCATTATTACCAGTATTATATGGATTTTTTTTGGATGATTTTTTTTTCAAGTGGCAGATAAAGAATAAATCCCTAAAGAAAAAAAAAAAATCTGGGAAATGAAATGTTACTCAGTCTTCATCATCATTCATTTACTCAGAAAAGTCAAAAAAAAAAAAAGAAGTCAAACAGAAAGAAAAGAATGATTCAAATAAATAAAGCTGTGTTCTATAAAATAATATGTGCTTAATGCTGTTTGCTTTTATATTATAGGGACATTGTCACCAATTGTCACCATGTGACACCTGACCATATCAGCTGTCAAGCTTGCAACATAGAACTAAGCTAATGTAAGTATTTTTCTCATCACCACCATTATTTTATATTTGCTGTGTCTACCCTGAAAAACATCAGCTTTGTCACCAACCCTTTAAACAATGTGTGTGCGTTAGTGGATACATTGACTATATTGTATTGCTCACATTCATTTCCTTTCACCTCAAAAATCAAAAAAATGTGTAATTTCTCCAAACGTTTGCATACAACTGTATCATACACTTGAATATAATATACTGTGCTGCCTGCTGTGATCAGTAATCAGTCCTCATATCTTTTATTTCACCTTCTCTCAAACTCAACAAGGAAAAAGCAGCTGCGGTTACATACTACCAACCTGAATACACATGCTCTCATTTAATCTCAGAAGCTAAGCAGGGACAGGCTTGGCCAATACTTGGATGGGAGACGGCCCAAGAAAACCAGTTGCTGCAATGTTTTTTTCACTTCAGCTGCTGCTTCACCAAACACACAGCTCTAAACTAACATTCTGCAGGATAACTGATCATCATTTTAATCATACAAAACCAGAAGGAGATTTTGTACTATAAACATGTGAAACAAAAGATATAGTTTCTTGTAATTTTTATTTTATGTGGCCCATTTAACAGGTATAAGTTCAAATTTTTTGAAGTGTCTATAATCAACATATCTATGTTCACAAAGGGTCACATGACTACTTGTACAGTATTTGACAGGTATCGCTGGTAGTAATGAATCCACATAGAATCATGGCCTAACTCTGCAGTTCCTCAGATATATGAAGCTCATTGTTTTCGTTCTTTTTTTTACACGCAACAACTTTACTGTTTCGGTTCCGTCTCATGGCTCTCATCAGCCTTTTTTCCTGCAGCAGCTGGCAGTTGTTTTCAGAGAATAAGCTGTAAAAAGCTACTGTATACTACGTATTCAGCAGCAAAGAGCAGACACACACAGTCAGAGACTAGCTAGTGAACATAGTGGAGAATTTAGCAGCTAAAGAGACAGATATTTCCCTCAGGATTTGGTATAGACCAAAAACTGAGCTAAAAGAAAGGCAATATTGCATTTGGGCCCTGTTCATTCCTGCCATCAACTTGCGTCTTGGGTCATCCGATCACAAATGGACATCTCCAAGTACGTCAGTTCACACCTGGCATTAGAATGTGTAACTACATGCGTCTCAAGTGACCACTTGTGATCGGATCTCACTTCCCCACTCTATATGCAAATAAACACATAATTTCCATTTTCAAAGACCAAATGTGTTGTTGTTCTTAACTAGTGGGAGTCAGCGGTACACTTCCCGTGCCTGGTCTACCGGTAATTTAAAAAGGAGAAGAAGAAATCAAACCTATACAGACTGGGTCTATTCCTTGGCATATTCCAGAGAAACTAAATCGCCCAAGATGTTTCACACTCTTAATTCATCTCTATAGGCTTTTTGAAATTTTCAGACACTGTGGACAAAGCCATCTTATGCAATTTGTAAGAGATGTATTTGTTTGCAGGGGACTTAGTTTCATCAGGTGGACACAAACGCCACTCAAAATGAATGATCCTGTTGCTCTGGTTAGCAGGTTAGCCATATCACCTTAAAAGATAATATGAATGTTGTGTTCACAGTTTGTTTCTGCTGAAAACCAGTGGACAAAAAAAATCTGTTAAATTCAGGTTTAAATATGAGGGACTTAAAAAAAAATATTCAACAATCAATACATTGACACATTGACAAATGCTAAATAATAAGAGAAAAAAATGAGTGAAATGAGCTGAAATGAGTGAAAAAATAAAATACTGAATACATAATGAAATGAATAAGTGATAGTAGACTTGAAATGTAGTTGCATTCACTGTCCTTATGCACATTGATCTGTTAAATATATTCAACAAATACAACGTAACACGAGATTACCTATTTATGCTTACTGTGCACAGAATCTCTTATGAAACATTTGCTTAATGTAACACCACAAACAACATGATGTCCCTGTTGACTGTTGTTAATGTATCAATTAAACGCTGAAAACACAAATTAACCTAGCTAACATTGAGTACACCACATCGTCCCTATTGTCATAGGTTTTTGTGGGTGCACCGAATCGCCTTCATCCTGGAAGTTGTGGAGAACATTCAGTCTTTTCATTACTTTAATACGGTGGCCTCCAAAGACAAAATTTATAATAAGTACACATTGATCATACATAATACAATTCCTGAAGTGTCAACACTATTTGAATGTAGGAATTTGTTAAGCTCTGTCTCCACATTTTAATTACCACTTTAAGCCAAATTGTTTTCTTAATTTTTATTACAATTATAATATTTTTTCCCCCTCTCACTCTAGTAGCCCATTATTTGAACATTATTAAGCTAATTATCCCAAGTTCACTGTGAGGCTTGCCTATTTAGGTTTTTCTTGATTTTTTTTTTAATTTGCATTTTATGAAATTATAAAACATAGTTATCACGTAAAAAGTTTTATAAACAAACAAAATTCAAAGAAACCAATAACGAGGGGGAAAAGACAAAAAACATGCAAATAAATAATTGAGATAATTAGACTTACTTATTGCAGGGGATTGTTGATTGTGACATAGGATATTATAGGGCTACACAGCTGAAATTGTAGTTTCAGGACTAGTTTCTTCTATCACAGTGAAATAATAATAACTGTATTCCAGTGAGATATCAAATAATTCAACTGTAAAGTGAATGTACTTCAGTAATAACAAACATCTCAAATTGTTACCTGCATGCCTCCTGATTCTAACACTAATAAGCAAATCAAAATAAAATATAGGGAGCCTGTACAGGTTTTCTACAGTATTTACAGAACAGCTTAAAATTCATTATTACAATGTTATTACTGGGCTCTGACGCATTAATATGCTGGTTTGTTTGTTTGTTTTTTTCTTTTTTTATTAGTATATAAGAAGTCAAAGCAAACCACTTACATACCTCATTATCCTAAATCAAAAATGACAGAAGCCATTTCTGAACCATCAAGTCAAGGAGACCCCTTTGAAAACATGGAGTCAGCATTGATGGATATGACTAAAGAGTTGATACCTGGTTATGCAACTCAAATCCAAAACACTGACCCTGTCGACCTCGAAGCAATAATGTCAGAGCATGTTGCTCAGGCTCTGAGCACTCAACTGAAAGACGAGGCACTAGCCAAAATGTTAGGAAACATGGCCATTGTGATGTATGCAAAACAAATTGTTAGGGGGAAAAACAGAAACTGAAAGCCCACACAAAAAAGATTGCACGATTACAGGGAGAAACCAAAACCCTTCAACAACAACTTGAACAGACTAATCAGTCTTTAGTTCAGACAGTAGTGTACATTGGTGAGTTATAAGCTCTACTTATTGCAAAAGATGAGGGTGATAGTGAGACTTTAGAAGATAAAGAAAAAGCTGAGTTAAGACCTAAAAGCTCAAGCCAAAGTCCATGCTAAACATGAAGCTGATCAAAAGCTTCTATAACAGATACAACTGCCACTAGCGGAAGTTAAAAGAGAATCCCAAATTTTGACAAAACTTTCCATGAAGAAAGGAAAGACACTAAACCTGCCAGGGGCACTCAAGGATGCTTCCCTCCACATCCTTCTCCGCTGTTCACACCGGAACCTACTTCCAATTTTCGGGCCAGCAGGACTCCACCTGGCCAGGTTAGAGTGACTCCCCCTCAGCGATCTTACATGCCCTAAAGTTATTATTTTTCAAAGCCTCTCTGATAGAGACCTAGATAAGATTGCTCGCAACATAACACACTTCAAACCAAATCCTGGTGGCTCGACTGACACTAGCATCTATCTGAGAGACACTGACTTCTATTTTGAAAAAATATTAATGCTATAGTGGATGACAAAATCTACCCAATCAACGTGACTTCTAGTTATGACATCAGCAGCTTCATTGAGCGCCAGCCTGACTATGTAAGAGCTGACTATGAGCTGCTCTCCCAGGCACTGGAGGAGGAGTTTTCTGACTATATATCACAGACAGGTTTAACCACTGCTCTAGCAGTCAAACAAGGCAAACAGGAACCTCGCCAGCCATAATACCACTATCTGCATCAGCTCCACTTAGGTTCCAGAAAGGAACCAGGGATGGGGGAAGATTTGGACTTCAAATCACTCTTCACCCAAAATCTTTATCTTAATCCATCCCACCACCAGCCATCTAGGTGTTGCGGCATGCTCACACACCTTAACCAGTGGACATTACATGAACTAGCCTTAAAGGGATTTGAAATGCAAAGACAAACCATAATCAAAACCCCCATGTTAGCTCCCTGGACTGAGTGGGGGATATGTAGTGAGAACACCCCTCATTTTCATCACAAATAACATTAGGAGATAAACAGGTTTTGATTAAAGTTTTGCAGACTTTCTGGACCTAGTAAGTTACCTTATCAAGTTACCTTATAGAAATTATGTTTTGATCTGATAATACAATCAACAACAGGACTGAAATTTCGTTATCACTGTCATAGTCATCCACCTATGGAACTCTAAAAAGGAACAGGATAACTTACAATCTTCCTTGGAACAGAAGACAAAAGACTGAATTCAATATTCAAAATTATGTTTCCCACAAAGAAAATAAGAAAAACAATCTGGCCTTCTTGAAATCTGTGGGTGGGGTCTTGGACACGGCATCACCTTGGGACTCTATAGATTTTCTGGGAGACTTCAACACTCATGTGAGCAACAATGGAGAAACCTGGAGGGGGTGACTGGGAGGAACGGTCTCCCTGATCTGAGCCCGACTGGTCTTTTTTTGTTGGACTTAGTTGCTAGCCATGAATTGGCCATAACAAACACCACGTTTGAGCATAAGGTGGTTCATAAGTGTATTTCGTAACAGAACACCTTAGGACAATGATTAAGATCAATGATTGACGCTGTGATCATATCATCTGATCTATGGCCATATGTCTTAGACTACTCCGGTGAAGAGAGGAGCAGAGCTGTTGATTGATCACCACTTCGTGGTGAGCTGGATCAGATGGCCGAGAAAGGAGGCTGGACAGACCCGGCCAGTCCAAACATGTAGTGAGGGTGAACTGGAAAATGAAAAAACCGGGGTCTGGAAGGAGTTTGGGGAAGCCATGGAGAAGGATTTTCAGATGGCTTCAAGGAAGTTCTGGCCAACCATCCCTCTCAGAAAGGGAAAGCAGGGCTTGGCCCAGGCTGTTTTCACCGGGGGATAAACTGGAATAATCCCACTTAGCCTGGCATGATAGTCTTAAAACATACAGGAAGGCCCTCTGTAATGCCAGAGCAGCCTATTACTCATCTTTAATAGGGGAAAATAAAAACAACCCCAGGTTTCTTTTCAGCACTGTAGCAGGGCTGACAGAGAGTCATAGCTCCATTGAACCATGTATTCCCATAGTTCTCAGTAGTGACGATTTCATGAGCTTCTTTAATGATAAAATGCGAACTATTAGAGAAAACATTTATCACCTAAGTTTATCTTCAAACCCAGGAACCTTATTAACAGCTGTAAAACCTGATATATACTTAGACAGTTTTTCTGCCCATCAACCTTTGCCAGCTCACTTCACCAATGTCTTCATCAAAAACATTAACTTGTCTTAGACCCCATCCCAACTAGGCTGCTTCAGGAAGTTTTACCCTTAGTTAGCACCTCTTTACAAGATATAATCAATATGTCTTTATTAACGGGCTATGTACTGCAGTCCTTTAAAACAGCTGTATATAAACCATCTCTTAAAAAGCATACTCTTGATCCAGATGTTATAGTCAACTTCCCTTTCTCTCCAAGAAAGCATTGAGAAAGCTGTAGCCAACCAGTTGTGTGGCTTTTTACATGATAATAGTGTATTTGAGGATTTTCAGTCAGGATTTAGAGTGCATCATAGCACAGAGACAGCACAGGTGAAAGTTACAAATGACCTAATTGCATCGGAAAAAGGACTTGTCATTTTACTTGTCTTGTTAGATCTTAGTGCTGCATTTGATACCATTGACCATCATATCCTATTACATAGACTGGAACATTTAATTGATATCAGATCGATTTCAGTTTGTGCACCTTAACAATAAATCCTCCATATACTCAAAAGTTAGTCATGGAGTTCCACAAGGTTCTGTGCTTGGACCAGATCTATTCCCCTCATATATGCTTCGTTTGGGCAATTTTATTAGGAAACACTCCATAAACTTCCATCGTTAGGCAGATGATAAGATGCAGAAAAACTAGTCCATGCTTTTGTTACTTCTAGGCTGGATTACAGCAACTCCTTATTATGAGGTTGTAACCAACAAATCTTTAAACACTCTCCAGCTGATCCAAAACGTTGCAGCACGAGTACCGACAGGAACTAGGAAAAGAGCTATTTCTCCTGTGTTAGCTTCTCTGCATTGGCTCCCTGTAAATTTCAGAATAGAATTTAAAATCCTCCTCCTCACCTACAAATCCCTTAATGGTCAGGACCCCTCATATCTCAAAGAGCTCAGAGTACCCTATTACCCAACTAGAGTACTGTGCTCCGTGAATGCAGGCTTGCTTGTGGTTCCTAGAATCCCAAAAGTAGAATGGAAGACAGAGCCTTCAGTTATCAGGCTCCTCTACTATGGAACCAACTTCCAATTTGGATCCGGGAGGCAGACACCTTCTCTACAAAAAAAAAGGAAGGTCTTAGTTCCCTTTTGACCCTCTACATGTTTAAGAGTAGGCATAAAATCTTCCTTTTTGATAAAGCTTAGTTAGGGCTGGCTCAGGCTTGTCTTGAACCATCCCCTAGTTATGCTTCTATAGGCCTAGACTGCGGAGTGACTTCCCATCATGCATCGAGCTCCTCTCTCCTCCTCTTCCTCTCCATCTGTACACATTCATATGACATCAATGCTCACAACTAACTTCTCTCTCCCGTAGTTTTGTGCTTTCTCATCTCTCTCCTCTCTCTTCTTGTCACTTTCTGCAGGTATTTCTGCCCCTGCTGCTCGAGAGTCTGGATCCCCACAAACCACCTACTTATTATCATTACGATTATTATATGTAGTTTTTTTAGTATTATTATTCTCCCTATTATTATAATTATTAGTTGTATTATTAGTCTCATTATTGTTATACATCTTTTTGTTATACCTGTACTGCCCCCCCCCCAGCCAGTTGGGGCAGATGTCCACTCACCATGAGCCGGGTTCCCTTCTTCTTTCTGTCTCTCTGTTAATTGCCTGCCTTGGAGCTGTAGTGCCACGCTGCTGCTCATGGGGGTCTCTGTGGGTCTCTGTAAATATAACTATAAAGAATATGGTCTAGACATGCTCTATATGAAAAGTGCCTTGAGAAAATCTCTGTTATAATTTGGCGTTATATAAATAAAGTTGAGTCGGACTGGGGATATTGTCAGGTGGTGGAAGGAACACTTTGAGGAACTCCTAATCCCAACATGTCCTCTGAGGATGAGGCAGAGTTTGAAGACTTGGGGGAAGCCTCACTCATATCTTAGCCTCCCAGGCTAAGATATTGTGGGGGGTACTACAGGAATATTGGGTTCCGGGGCTGTTGCTACAAACAATTCTGTCACTATATAACCAGAGTGTGAGTTATGTCTGTATTCTTGGCAGGAAGTCAAACATTTTTTCGGTGTTTGTTGGCCTCAGGGAATGTTGTCCCTTGTCCTATTTGTGATCTTCATGTGCCCAGTTTGGGTGCCTCAGATCTGTGTTTCTGCTATTTGCAGATGACACAGTTTTGTTGGCTTCATCAGACCATGACTGGGGCGGTTTGCAGCACAGTGTGAAGCAGTTGGTATGAGGGTCAGCACCTCCATGTCTGAAGCTGTGGTTCTCTGCTGGAGAATGGTGGATTGCTCCCTTTAGGTTAAGATAGAATTTTTGCCCAAAGTGAGGGAGTCAAGTAGATCAGAGTTTTGTTCATGAGTGAGGGTAGGATGAAATGGGAGATTGACGTGGATCAGTGCGGCGTCAGCAGTAAAGCAGGTGTGGTACCGGACCATTGTGGTGAAGAAGGAGCGGAGCCGAAAGGCAAAGCTTTCAATTTCCCAGTCGATCTACGTTCCAACCCTCATCTATGGTAATGAGTTTTGGGTAATGACTGAAAGAATGAGATTGCGGATACAAGCGTTTAAAATGAGTTTCCTCCCATGGGTGGCTGGGCTCAGCCTTAGAGATAGTGTAAGGAGGTCTGACATGTGCAGGGAGCTCAGAGTAGAGCCGTTGCTCCTTTGCTTTCAAAGGAGCCACTTGAGGTGGTTTGGGCATCTGATTGGTATGCCTCCTGGTCGCCTTCCATTGGAGGTCTTTCATCTGGGGACAGCTGGTAGGAGACCCTGGGGTAGACCCAGAAATATATAGTTATTACACTAGATTATAAGACTCTACTCCATGGCATTGTTAATCAAATTAATGTTGTTTAATCCTTGTCCCTCCATTAACAGTACTGAAGATTGTTTTGATTGTTAACTTGTTTTATACCCTTCTGAATAATCTCCCTACTGTGATTATTGTGATTATCCACATATTGATGTGATATGCTCTTACATATGATTTATGTTTATCATTATTGATTGACCATTGTAAAAGTTGAAGTATGTGATCTCTGCATGTAAAAGTTCAATGTAATTAATCTCCCTATAGTTAAAAAAATTCAAATTCAGCTCCTCCTTTCCCCATCTCTTCAAACAAAGGAGAAGGACGCTCATTGGAGGAAAGTTACAACTCGGCAAGGAGAACCTGGTGCCTGAATTCTTTGCAGTTCTGTCTTTGTTTGACTTTACTTTTGGCTTGTCCTCAATTTTTCTCTTTTGCTTTTCATCCGTAAAAGATTTTCTTGTAGCCTCTCACTGAACCTCATCCCAGGTCATTTTATCTCTTCTAGGCTGGCATTGCTGCAATGTTTTTAAAAATTCTTTATTAAGATGCATGCACATTTTGATTTTTATCTAAAACCAGGCTCAGTTTGCAACTCAATACTAAACTCAGTGAACCTCAATTTTATACCCTATTTTTTTACTTTAGTGAGTCTCACCTGATTGTATTTTGAAAGTTTTGTCACCTGAACAGTGAAATTACTTTCAAGAATATTTAATGAGTCTAGTTAGGGAGAGTAAAACTATCAGAGTTTATATGACACCAAATTCAACAGACCAAGGAACCAGCAGAGAGACTGCATCTTCTTGAACCACAGCCTGCTTGAAAAGAGCTCTTCTTGGCCTAAACAGCTGTTCCATCAGCTGGAATGATGCCATTAGCTAAGCAGCCACACTTCCAGACACTTGTTTCTTGACAACCGCTGTGTCTCATAAAGCACCTCATCACTTGGAAGCTGGATGGAATCAGCAGGGAGCCACTGTGGATCCAACTGGAAGAGGCCAGCTCCAATCCAACACCACAGAGTAGGCTAAATTTTACTTTTGCTGCCTATGAGAAGCGTTGATGTTGGATAGTGCCCTGAATTGTCAATATTAGTCCTAATGAAATGATTCTTCCCATGATGTTCCTTTTTCTCTGATAATCCTAGACTAATGTGATCCAGTTCATTTTATCCTTCAAAGATCAATTTTATTCATCTGTTTGATCATGACCTCATTACTTTGTGTTCATTACCAATTCTGCATTTATTCCTGTCTGCCTGTTCTGCCAAAGACCCATTCATTCCTTCCTGTCCCGCTCCACAATCTATTCTGGCTCAACCTCCCAAACCCTAACCACTATAAGTCTACAATAAACCTACTTTTGAACCTTTGAACATCTGTATCTGATTGCTGTTTTTGAGTCCAAATTACAACTAAACCTAATAAAATGATCTTGCCAAAAAAGGGACTCAGAATTAGATCAAGAACCCACCACTATGCAAAAAGCTATCTTTAGTCACGGAAAATTGCTGGGTCATCACGAACATCTCTTCAGGACTCTATCAGACAATAACCATGTCATGGTAAATCAAATCAGTCAATTAACCGACCAAGTTTCCATATTAATATCTCTACTCACTCCCTCAGCTTCTATTCCACAGCCATCTCCTCCAGTCGCTCCAGCTCCTTCTCCTGGGCATCCTCAGCTCTGAGAATCTCATGTTTCAAAACCAAAACCTCTTTCTTGTGATCTGGATAAGTACCAAGGATTTGTCCTTCAATGTTCCCTGGTTTTTCTTCACCGGCTGCTCAACTTCCCTTCATACCAGTACAAGGTACATTATGTTATGGGGCTATTAAGAGGAAGGGCGTTGGCATGGGCTGAGGCGGTAGGTGTGAAACAGTCTGACATTACTCTCTGTTATTTGTTACTAAGATGAAAGCAATTTTTGATCATCCAGATCATTTTGGAAATGCTGCTAACCCTTTGCTAAGTCTCTGCCGGGGGTCTAGGAGTGTGGCTGATTATTCTGTGAATTTTGGACTTAAACTGCTGATTCTTAGTGGAATGTAGAGGCCCAAGGATGTAAGATGAACTGGCTGCTAGAGATGAGCCCACTAACCTTGGCTCTCTTGTTTCTCTAGCCATTAGGTTAGACAACTGCCTGCAAGAGCTCAGACTACCCTGGTTCTACTAAGAAAAACCCATGCAGAAGAACCCATGCAGTTGGATGAACAATGTTGAACAACAAAAAATAGTGGCTAGTGAGTGCCTTTACTGTGGTCATGTGGGTCACTTCCTAGCTTCCTGTCCTGTTCTGACAAAAGAACTGGCTCACTCTAAACCCATCTAAACAGAGATTACAGATTCAAGCCACTCTTTGTTCCAATCTTCTCTCTATGCCTATTCTTGATCTGATCAGTTCTGGTGAGAGGATCGTTTTTGGACCATGACCTAGCTCTACAGTCTGGTATTGCCCTGGAACCTCTTGAGACCCTTCTATCCACTTTGTCTCATAATCACAGAGAGACCATTCAATTCAGTGTATTTCTACCCCTAAAACACCTCTTGTTCTGGGTCACCCCTGGTTGAAGCAACATAATCCTCATATTGACTGGTCTTCCAGGAAAATTGCCAGTTGGACTCTTTTTTTCTTCTCTATGCCTGTTTGCAATCTCCTTTGTCTCCAATAGAGGGTGCTTCACCTCTGTAGGTGGCCAAGCCTCTGGATTTATCCACCATTCCAGAGGAATATCAAGATCTGGGGGAGGTTGTGTTATTGCCTATACAACCTGTTGTGTCTTGAGAGAGGCCATGGAGAAGAACATGAAGGATTCCTTGCCAGGCTTGATTTCAGGAATGCATACCACCTCATCCTCTATATCATTTACCTGGATCCCTGAGGCTGAACGGGCCTTTTCCAAGCTCAAGAGTCTCTTCATTTCCGCATACATCCTCATTCAACCCAACCCCTTGCATCAGTTCATTGTGGAGGTGGATGCTTCCAACACTGGTGTGGAGGCTGTTCTTTCCCAGTATTCTAGTCTTGATCAAAAGCTCCATCCATGTGCCTTCTTCTTCCTATGATGTTGGTTGAACTCCAATCAAACCTGTTGGGCCTTGTCTCTGAGTATATTCAATTTCACGCTAACTTATAGGACAGGCTCACGAAACATTAAACCCGAGTCTCTCTCCCTTTAACAGAGTCTCTATCCAATCCTGACATCATTCTCTCCTCCACCGTGTGGCAGCAGCTGTGACCTGGGAGATCAATTAGTCATAAGGGAGGCTCAGCAGACACAACCCGATCCAGGTAACAATCCACCAAACAGAATGTTTGTCCTTAATGCTGCTCATTCGCAAGTTCTCCAGTGGGTGTATACCTCCTGGTTCTCCTGTCATCCTGGGGTTAATTGCACTTTGACTCTCCTCAAAAAGACATTTGTGGTGGCCCAATATGGATGTAAATACCCTGTGCTCAAGGAAAAGCCTCACATCACCCACCTGCTGGTTTTATACGCCCTCTACCTGTTCCAAGTTGCCCCTTGCTCCTATGTGACATAGCTAATTCTCACCATTGTTGACCATTTCTCTAAAGCTGTCCAATTATCACCCTTCCGAAGCTTCCCTCAGACTGTGAGACCGCTGACCTCCTTGTGAGCCACATTTTCCGTCTCCTTGCATCCCCCTTGACATCGTTTTTGATCGTGTTCCACAATTCATCCCTCAAGTTTTGAGGCCATTTTGTCAAGCACTGGGGGCCACTGTCAGTCTCTCATAGGGTTTCCCCCCCACAGAAAAATAGTCAGACAAAAAGAGCAAATCAAGACCTGGCGGCAGAACTATCGTGCATTACTGCCAGTAACCCATCCTCCTCGAGCACTCACATGATCTGGATAGAATATACCCACAACTCCCTGGCAGTGCTGTAACAGGTTTGTTACCTTTTGAAGCATCTTGGGGATTATCAACCACCTCTGTTTCCCTCTAAGGAAAGCAAAATAGCAGCGCTCTCTGTCCAGTCTCTGTTCTCCTTCAATCAGCTGACAGCAACAGGTGTTCGGCAGACCATCATTGAACACCGGCCCCAGAAAATAAACCTGGTCAGAAAGTTTGGTTATATTCTAAAAACATTCCTCTAAAAACTAAATCCAGAATTCTGTCTCCTTGCTAAAACAGACATTTGTTGTGGAAAAGATCATTAATACATTTGCCATAAAGTTAAATATGCCAGACTCCATAAAGGTACACCCTTCTTTCCATGTCCCTCAGTTAAAGCCATTATCTTCCAGTCCTCTTTGCCCTCCTACTGATCTCCCTCCACCCACCCGGGGCTTGGCTACCTGGACCTCTCATCATCGATGAGAGGTCCTGGGTTCCTCTGTCATCCACTCTGGATCCCTGACTCATCAAAGTTCCACCGGGCTCACCCAGACAAGCCTGGTGGGTCGCCTGGACACCCCTGTTAGAAGGGGGGTATTTTCATGGTTAAGCGTCATTCCCATTGTTTCCTGCTGTGTTCCCTCCCTTCTGTCTCTTGTATGTCCCCAGTTTGTGTGTCTCCCTTTCTGTGTGTATATGTATGCCTGTTTGAGCTTGGCTATCTGGTTCCCTCCTGCTGCTAATAACCTGCACACCATTAACTAATCAACACCTGCAGTATAAAAGACCCAAACTCTTCACACCAATCTTCCCCAGATTGTTCAGTTTGCCAAATGGTACAAATGCACGGCCAAGCTCAAGTTTGCATTTTTTTTCACGTTTGCCTGTATCCTGGCTAATTGCATGTTCCTGTGCTTCAAATGGCAGCTTAATGCCTTCCCTATACATAGAAATCAGCAGGATTATATTCCACACAGTGTCATCCTGCAATTTGCCAAACTTCCCAGCATGTAACCCCTGATGAGTCAACACTGCCTTCAATGTCTAGGTCATGTGTGACAAATGCAAGATGGACGTCCCCTACAGACAACTGGCCACTGACATCAGACCAGTTGGTTGTCCCTTACTTCGATTCAAGGATGGCTGCAGGAGAGACGTTCAACCTTTTCCGTTCCTCCAGCTTCAAGAAGCTTCAAGTAGCTTCAACAATTACGTGTCCAAGTCAAGAAATGTCAGAGTAGAAAGAAAGCATAATCATACTGTCAGACATACTTGTCATGAAAAATAAGCCCCACAAAACCATCCTAAATTTGAAAAGCTTAGTTTTCCAAGTGAGATTTTTGTTTTGAATAGATGTAAATTACTACACTTAAATAGTACCTTTCTAGTCTTATGGACCACTCAAAGTGCTTTACACCACTGCCACATTCACCCATTCACACAGCGCTTTTTCTATAAAAACAGTGCTTTCTATCCACACACAGTCACACACCGATGATACATTGGGGTATTTTGCCCAAGAATACTTCAACATGCAAATTGGAGGAGCCGGGGATCGAACAACTGACCTTCCTGTTAGTGGATGACCCACTTTATCTCCTGAGCCACAACTGCCATGTATTGAGAATTAAGTGAGGCTAGCAGCTGAATGCCAGAATAATCAATGAACTATGATGTTAAAACTACTCCGAAACAGCTGTTGTCTTGGTTGCTAAGTGCGGGATAGAAAGCAACCATGTATATGTTCCACCAAAACAGGTTCCTGGGCTTAGAGCCGCTCAAGATGATTGTGATTGTTGTAAAGAATTACAAACAAGCCAGAGCGTTTTTACCCCCCTATAGCAAAATGATAATGGGTGCAGCCAGACCATTCTCCGGCGCTGAAAGAGCGTTGTGGAGATAGCACAGATGATGTAGTCCTCCTTCCAGAGATCCTCAGAGGAGCTGAGGGCTGCATGTTTGCCCTCTGAAAAATCAAACTTTGTCAACCGGACACAAACGAGGTGGAGAATATCCCAATCTTCGTGCAAACAACCTCCAATACAACAGGAGGTAATGAATATTGTAGCTTTTTACTCACTTATGTATGCATGTCTTGCATGTTTCCCAGGTTTGGTAGGCAGGACAATTCTCTCCAACGTCCTTAAGTGACCAAAAGTTTCTCTGACTGTTGCCTCAGACAGCCTAGACTTTGTGGTTGTGAGCTGCAACCATTTACTTTAGTAGGGGCAACCCATTTGCTGTTTTAACATCAGTTACACCTGGACATTCTGCATTTAAAGTGTGTTCATTGACCTTTGCAGAAATGTTTACGCACTCGGCCATACTGAGCTTTGATTTAATAGCATAGAGGTGTCGGGTGTTGAGAGTGTCACCCATCAAAGCATAAAGAATCAGATCCAGGTCTAACATTGACTCATAAACAGGTGTCTGGACCTTAACATTGCACACAGATGCAATTATGTCGGAGATGGAACAGTCTCCAAAAGTTTGTGAATAACTCTGCATATAAGAAAGGGAATAAGTAAATAAAAGCACAAGACAAAGGGAGAGAGGTTTACTTTGATGGACTGTCCCTGCAAATTAAGTCCATTTAAAGGTTTTAAAGCCAGCATAGCTCCCTACAGCAGTTTGAACCCAACCTCTGCATGGACCTGTAGACTGAATATAGTCAGAAAGAAAAAACTAAGATTAAAAAAGGACACCCCGAGAGAGGAGAAAATGTGAACAGCTCATGTGTAATAGGAACTGAAGCAGCATATGTTCTTCTTGGTGGCTATTTTTTGTATTATTATTGGTGAGTTTGCTGAACAAGTGCAATTCCACTATATGTTCTTCTCATTGGTGCCTATGGGGTGGAATGTTCAGAGGCTAGAATGGGTGACATCACAAACACAATGGGAGAATGTGTTAAACTCTTCTGAAAAATTTCTGTTTAACTCATCCAGACAGCCACAAATTTCACTGGTCACACATAATATTTTTCCAGAACATTGGCAAATTTGTGCTCTTTCACATAATGTACCTATCTAAGCAAAGAGACTTATACATTTTGCTCCATGAACCTCTGACTGACAGGAGTACCAGCCAATTGATCCATTGACTCCAATGTTATCTGAGACCAGAAAATCGGGAGGAAAAAAGAAAGAGGATCATTTTTAAAATCGCTCCATCTCCCACAGTTTTGACACCAAAAAAAATATATATAATTGCTGCATTCCTCAGATTATCTTCTTTCATGCAATGTAAAACTTTAGGCAATAGGAATTAGGGCCTTTGAATGATAAGCCAGAGATTGAGAGGTGCCTCTCAGCCTACTGTTTGAATCAGCTGCAAGTACGGAGTTACCATCACTGGGCACACACACCTGATTCAGATCAGCTGATTACACTGCACAGATAAATAGGCATATATACAGAGACGTACAAAGACACACTCTCACACGAACGTAAAAGTAAATTAGTACCACCATAACAACAGCTCTAACAACAGCTCAGAGCACCAGTCATCCATTAATCGTTGCAGTTTAGTTCCAGCTATACATGAAGCAATGCACTTTAGCTGCCATGGAAGTGATTATGAAGCACTCACTAGCCACTAGTGTTGCATTTTTGTAGAAACTTCCTTTGAAATTTAATTTGCTTAAACAGAGTCCACTCTATTATGTTGAAAAAAATCTGGCAATTGGAATTACACCCTTTGAATATTGACCTTGAATTTGAATTCTGCCTTTCATGTTAATCTCAAGTACATGAACTGTTGATCCAGTAGTGAGACAGCAGTTAACAGCAATTGGTGGATTCTTAACTGACGTGTCCGTGCATTCGCTTACAATAGTAAATCCCACTACATTTAAACTTATTCAAATCCTTCAACCATAATTTCCATTTTAACTCCTTACATTTCTTACACTATAGTTTGCATCCTTCATCTCTCTCATTTTCCATCTCTCCATTCTTCTTCAGTCACTGCTGCATATAAAGTTAAGACTTGGTGGAGCTTAGCTTCCACTTATTCAAGCTATGCAGCTAAGCTTTAGTTCAGCAGCAGTTCAGTCCCTTTCCTGGTACTTTAGCTCAATTATACAATATGACTCCCTTTTAAACTTCTTTCACTGCTTACACTACAGGTTACATTGTTCATCCCTTTATCACATGTCCAACTCTTCAACTGCTTCTTCATGCAAATTCAAACCAGCAATTCAGTTTAGCCTCCTACCGCAATTTATTAAGAAATTAACATCCGGTTCAATTGGGAGATTGTGGGCATTACTTTTCTCAGCAATATATTTCATAATTTCCAAAATATTCAGTGTTTTGTCTGGACTTTTCCCCTGAAAATTTTCTTTTTAACTCATCCTCACTGCCACAAATTTCACTCTTTACACATCATTTTTTGCCAGAACAACTTTGTGCTCTTTCAATGTAACTACCAAAGCACAGCGATTTACAGAATTTTAACTACAAGCCTCAAAGTGGCAGGAGTACCATCCAACTGCCCCATAGACAGCAATACAAATTAAGAACCAGATTTTCAGAGAACAAAAGAAATGACCCTTTTTTTTAATTTGCTGCATTTTCCAAATTTTTGACACCAGGAACACAAAATTGCACAGATGTGTGCAGCAATTACTTGTAGCGCTCAAAGTGTAAAAACTTTGGTGATAGGAATTACGGTTTTTGACTGAATAGCAGGAGTTCGAGAGGTGCACCGAGCCAAATCTCACTAGTCTGAGTCTCACTCGGTAGAAACTAAACACTTAAAATCACCATGCAACCCCTGAGTGCAGCTGGGCACAACAGCTGATTCAGATCACTTGATTAGACTACTTCTACTACAGAGATACTGTTTTAATATAGTTTTAGTCAGGAGATATTTGGCAGTGAATTTCGCTCATAGCTGACTCCACACACACACACACTCACGCTCTGGTGGCACAGCAGACTGATACATACAGGGTATATTCACTTACAATGTAGTTAATAATAATAAAATAAATCTCTTGAACCAAGGAGCAACTTAATTAATCTTTTCTTGCTTTGTCACTTTATTCTTCCTTGCCAAATTAGGTGAAAATGCCACTGAAGATTTTCCATTTAAACCTTGAAACACTTATACCTTAATGGAGACAGGGATCCTACTGTCTGTTAAATTCTTCTATCTAATAAATAGGTAAACCAGCAAACCCTTCTTGAGACTTCATGAGACTGCTACAATGTTTATTTTGGGTAGAAAACCTGGCTAATTTCAGGTTCCAGCAAGAAGGCTTGACCAGGTGAAGAAGGAGTAGACTGGCTTCCGAGTCAAAACTACGTAACTTTTAACCTCTTTTTCACAGTTGTCGATGCCGATTGGACAGTCTAGGGCTACATCACGCTTCCCTAAAAGGGTACTGACCAACCATGTTTCTGTAATATGTCAAGAAACATGCACTAGATAGAAAGACAGAGAATTTGTAAAATATAAGTGCACCAGAATCTGGGATAAGATAGATTTGAATATTTGAATGAAGAGTAGAATCCTTCTATAAGTAACAAAGATGTTTAAGAATTTTTCGATAAGATTTTAATGCTTTCATTAATGATAAAAGATGTATCATTCTTAAAAAACACTAGGTTTTTAATTACTTCTTCTTCAAACTGTATTTATTTAATAATAATGTAATCATTTATACCTTAAACTGCTTTAAACTGTATAAACTCTATAAACAGTATAAATGGTAAGGATATCAAAGGATATCACCAGTCCAGCAGCTTTTGTAAGCAGGTCGTCTGGCCCTCCTTGAGCTCAGCCAGTGGTCAACAGCAGGACTGGGATCAAATTGCACTACTGAAGGCCCTTCCAAGCTGATCCGCATCAAGTCTTTAGTTGTGGACACTCCAAGGCAGTTATTGCTGAATTGTTTGATGTGGTTTTGGGCAAAAAAGCCTCTTTAACACTGCGCAGCTGAAATGGGGAGCACCAGCATGACCTGCACGTACTCCAGTATGTTTTAAGGGAGAAGATGACCTCTTTTACATTCATTTTAACTCTCACCTTTCACTAATGGAAACTAATATGCAACTATACAATGCTTAAAATGTGATTATTTTTTTTTGTAATGTTGTGAGCTCAGGTTAAAAACAAACAAACAAATATATGTATGTATGTTTATATATATACACATACACGGCATGGCACATGAGGCAATTAACATCCAATCATGCTCTGTGGCATGTATAAAAATGCTGAGCTGGCCCAGTTGATTCAGATTTTGTATCAAGATGGTAGGAGGGAAAGATCTAATTGACTTTGAAAGAGGGTTCATTGTTGGGGCACAGATGGCAGTCACATAGACGGATGGTGATGCTTGTGCATTAGTGCAATATGTAAGGAAAAACAGAAGAGCAACTCATCCTCAGTTGACTGAGAATGTCAATGTAGGACATGATCAGACTGTTTCAGCAAAAACAGTCCATGGACCAAAACATAAAGAGGGATATTATAGTAGGGTGGCAGTGGAGAAACCACTCATTACAAGGATGAATGCATATTTAGAAGTTAAGGGGATTCAAAACCATAGGCACTGGTCTTGAGTGCATGTGTGGCGTATACCAAAAGAACAGTACAGGCCTGAATGCTTCACCCCTACTGGGAGGTGATCCGGGGGCTCTGTTATGCTGTGCGGGCCATTTTGTTGACATAGTTTGGGTTCACTCTTCCCTTTGAATGAAGGGTCACTGCCAATCAATACAAAGTTGTTCTGACTAATCACTCTTATCGTATGATGAAACATTTCTCTCCTGATGGGAGTGGCCTCGTCCAGAATGACAATGCCCCCATCCATAGGGCATAAGGGGTCAGACGGGTCACTGAATGTTTTGATGAGTATGAAAAAGATGTGAATGATATGCTATGGCCTTAGCAGTCACCAGATCTCAGCCCAATTGAAAACCTACAGGAGACTTTGGACCAATGTGTTGGACAGCACTCCCCACCACCATCATCAAAACACCAAATGAGGGAATATCTTTTGGAATGATGGTGTTCCATCTCTCCAGTAGAGATCTGGAGACTTGTAGAATCAATGCCATGGTGCGTTGAAGCTGTTCTGTCAGCATGTGGTGGCCCAACACCTGACTAAGACACTTTATGTTGGTTTTTCCTTCAATTTGTAACCCGTCTCTTTATAAATAATGGGATTTTTTAAAAACTCATCTACTAACAATCCTCTATTATGCCTAACTGAAATAAAATTTTTCGTTGTTTTTTTTTTTCTTTAAAAAAAACAAACATTAATCTGTATTGACTATATGGGACAGATCTGCCTTACTTTGTAGTCTTGCATGCAGGGGTCCTTTGTCAGCAGCATCTCCCACATGCCAGTTCAGGTTTTGTCCCTGAGGTTCTCGCTTACCAGGATTTTAAGCCCTTGTACCCAGCTCTGAATGATAGAACAGAGCAATTGAGTTTGCACATATGCAACAACTGTCTCAAATGGCAACGCAGTGTCTTATCAAATAATTTCTTACTCTCTTTGAGGCTTCTCAAAATACTTTATCGGGTCTGCCATGCTGTCATCTCCGAAGGTAAGCAGGCTAGCTTGCTCTTCTAGCCATGTGTCAGGATTGTTCAGTCTGAAAAAATCCAGTATTGTCTGGATGGCCTTGTCCTTCACCTGACCACCAAACCTAGCTTTGATAGCATCAGAAGAAATCCTGATGGCAGCTTCACGTAGTAGCTGAAGCTTCTACGTGCCACTTCAGCTGTGGATGTGCAAGGCCTGCGAAGTTCCGCTTCAGTGTTATTCCCTTCAAAAAGACACACATACACACATGTACACATTTAAATCATGGCAGTGACCTCAGCTGCATTTCCCTCATCCTCAAATCCTTCTGCTGAGCATCTAATACAATGATTCTGAAGTTGCCTGTTGTAATCCTTAAGATGATCAATTTCTCTTAAATCCTACACACTGACATGTCTTAACCATACCTGGAATCTCATCTCATCACCCTGCTGCTGAGCAAATGAGGTCTTGATCTTCTCAAGCAAGCCATCCAGCTTTGGCTTTATCTTGAATGCCTCCAGTCAAGTTACCGGTTTTTTCAACTAAGGTGGCATGGGGGAGGATCAAATCGTTTATCTGTAGTGGGTAGTTAGCTCCTCGAACAGGTCACAAAGACCTGAAAAGAAAAGCTTACACTCCATTTTCATTTTGGTTTTTCGAGTAGTGAGTAAATAAATATAATAAAAATGTTAGCTGATAACGTTCTGTTAATTGATTATGAGAGATCTATTTGACTCTTGAATCTATTCTTCAAAATCACTTAAACTTTATTAAGTTAATTTATCTACCAGTTGTGTTAATCACAAAAAAAAACTGACCTTTATTTGCAGCCCTTGAGCTTCAATGGAAGTGGACCCTGATGCTGCCATAAACTCCATATATTGAAGAACCACGGAGTATTGATAATGGTCACTGGCAAGGTCCTTGTCCTGTCCATGTTGCAGGAACACCTTCAAAGTTCTGTGTATGTGGGGAATCCATCGAGTTCTCCTAACACTGCCAGGACTGCAGATGTCCACTCCAAGTTCATGTCCGACAGCATAGAGCTCTCTTTTCGACTTGCCACTGAAGTTTTAAGCTTCCAAAATTAGATGCAGGAGATTGTAGACTACCAACACCTTGTAATCTGTCTAAAGTAAGGGGAGATTTGCATACTCCAATCTGTGCAAGAGGCAGACAACATTTCCAAGGTAAGTATTTTCCAACACAATACACTCTCTGACACTTAATCACTCACACACACACTGTGTTGACTAAACTTTTTTCCCAATTTGATGAGAGAAGCATTATAGGTAGTTGTGATTACCCTGTGTGTCATACAGTCGATTGGGATTATATGGCTCCCTGCCTCGCTCTGCAGGTGGGCAATTACCGTGGGTGCGCATGTTGAGAGAGACCCCATCTACACCGAAAGACATATTTTCTCAGCCACCCTTGCATTTGATTCAAACTGCATCAAATGCAGCCTTGGTGGTATTCAAGACCCGCTGAATTAAAACATAAAATCCATAATGATCAAAACACAACTTGGCACTAAATTCTCTGAATTACAAATACTGTTTATAACTTTAAGATGTTACACTAAAATAAATGCTAAAAAGAGAAATAAATTTCTTACCAAAGGCATGTGAATGATCAAGGGTCTGTTGTCCAACCAGGTTTATTGGCTTTCCGTTCTCCAAGAGCCGCAGATACTCAATTTCATATTCCCTGTTTGAGATATCACTGTCTCTGTCGATCAAAACAGCCAGGCAATGTCCTGCTCTCAGCCTCGCTCCAAGGCTTTCTTTTATTGTCTGCAATTTGTCAATTCATTTCAACACACCTTTTGACATTGTTATATATATATTATAGGGTAATAAGTGGTCCAAACTCCAGCAATGTATGCATCTCTGCACAGCGCATGCTTCCATGATTTATTGTATTTCTGTATGGTATCTCGTTTAAGGAGAGGATTGTCCATAACAATGGCCGAGTTGCTGTTGAGTCCATCCTTCGAAACATCAGGACTCGCGCACTCAAAGTTAAATTCACATCTATTTATTAAAATACAGCAGTGTCTTAAAGATTGAAGTTGCTTACAGAGCTCTGGACCAGACCATGCATCCCTGACAAGCATACAGCATTCACATTAGTTCACGAAGTCTGAGTGTCTATTCTCTCCCTGGTCCAGCAGATATTAGGTTTAAACATTGTAAATAACATTGTCGGCACGGTCACGTTCTTATTGGCTGAGACCTCCGTCACTCCTCAGGTATGTGCCTCCCTCATATGGACATTTCACTCTGGACATGATTGACTCTCCCTATTTAACGACTTATCTGTAGAAAAAGAGGTAGAAAAAGACAAGACACTACACAGCACCCAAGGACAGTTTTTCGAATTGTCATGCCGTTTCCATATAAGGGGTTGTTTTTCACATATAGACAAACATATATCTTTGGGTGGATTCTTTGCAGAATAACACCTCTGTTTAGTACCAGCACCTGAGTTTAATAAGCACCATAAGCTGCTTTCTTTTAGTCTCATAGTAAGATAATATCTAAAAACACATAAAAATAACCCTTCATTGCCCACTTGCTCCTGCTCTTTTCAGTACATTATGTTGTCCTCCAATTTGAGCCAAGGGAATTGTATGTCCTACCAATGGTGGAGGATGAACTGGTATTGCCGCTGGGGGCTTCAGTTAATGTTACTGCGTTGCCTTCCTCATCCATCTCCTCCATCTCCTCCTTGGTACTTCCAAAACTTCCTAAAAGTGGTGTCTTGAGGGCCCTTTGCACTGACAAGTGGATCACATGATTTTGTCAATGGAAAACATTGGCGCGGCGCAGTGACCGCATCATCGCCGTTGTTGTTGTGTTATCAACCTTTTTGTTTAAAAAAAAAATATATAAGTTGATGGGGCTGAATTTTGTAATACTTTTTATTTGCATACATGCTCCTAAATACAATTTACAGTTTACACATATCTATTTTTAGTTGCAAATGTGAGTGAAATGCTCACACTGTCGAGCCCTATGTCACTCACTCGTATTTCAGTGTAACCACATGTTGACATTTATGAAGTTGTAAAAATGTTGAAAGTCTTATCCCTGGCAATTTTTTTGAGAGGGACCTGGATGCAGACAAAATGGCAGACCTCCGGAAGACACACCTCCGCAGTTGACAGGAAATCACGTGACAACAGCAGCAGAAGTTGATCTCCTTTGTGTCATTTTTGCGTGAAC